>NC_044207.1:4968237-5270825 GCF_900880675.1 Sparus aurata | reverse complement strand
TCAGAAACAGACACGACTATTTTAAAAAAGCTTCTGTCATTATGAATAATAAGCAGACGTTGAGAATGTACAAGTCTGACAACTTGCAGCAAGTCTTTTAAATCCCTTGTGCTTCCTGTGGATGAAGTAGTGTATGAGGCGCGTGTGTAGTTATTGATTTGGGCTAATTCATTCAACAGTTTGATAGCCTCTTGCAGGGGTTGTGAGGGCCTTGCAAAGAGAGTAAGACATTATCAACATAAAGACTGATTTCATGTCACAGACAGGCAGTTTGAATTCCTTTGATGTTACTCATCTGCTGAAAGTACAGAAAATACAGCAGCAAGGTTTTGATGACTACAACAACAATTGAAGTATTCACCCAGCTTTGTAAGCATGATACTGATATGTATTCTTTGGAAGTGGGGAAGAGGGGATACTTAAGTCAAATCCTGCTTAGGCACCTGGCAAGCCTTGCAAAAGCCCTGCAACAGTATGTTCCAGTTGAGGATGTTGGACTGTGATATAGAGACTTTCATCATGTCCTCAGTCTGTGTCAGCATCAGTCACCACACTGAGAGCCTGCTCAGGCTTTGGCTTAGTCAGCGCCACTCTCTGAACAAGCACCACCACACCCCTGCTGTTCATGTCCACACTCAGATAGCATGTACGCATACATGCGATTATCCATCCAGTCACATGCACACACACAGACGAGAAATACATAGGTAAAATTCTCCATATATAGATAGAAAAAATGAACCCGCTCTTTCTCATATACACTACAGTAACACACACACAGACACACACTTGTCAGTTCATCAGCTCAACCAGTGACAAGTGGGCCTGCCAGTCTGCCTGTCTCTGTCAGCCTGACAAATGATGAGTGTGTGCACAGCTAGCATCTTGGAGCCCTCTGATGTACCGGGAGATACACAACAATGCAACATACACAAGCACACTCACACACATACAAACACGTTTAGGGACATTATTTAGATCTATATTAATTTCCTGGAGACCTGCCCTCACTTACTTAAACCTAACCTTACTCCAACCTTAGACAAAGTCATCACCCTAATATGTAATGATTTACAGAATGGGGACTTGCAATGGGTCCCCACAACATGATTAACAGAGAAGAAAATCCATTGGAGCTGTGCTTCCTGAAGCAATGGGAGAAGAAGCAATTAGAAACTCCTTTGTGCTGAGCTTCCACTTTACCTTACTTGTCTTACCTTTTAAACTGCTTTTCTCAATGATAATACAAGATAGTTTGCAGTTTAAAGCATGATGATTCTCTGAAGCTTTCCCTTTACCTTATAATTTAACTTCCCTAAGAACATATAGTTTTCAAATAGAACCCGAGAGGTTTGAACAACACCTCTTGGACACAGAGGTCTGTAGTTTGAGAGTGTAAATGGCACAAGTTATTCCATCCTGTTATGACCTGTCTTGGTCTGCCATGCAGTGACTCATGATTAAACCCATGTTTGCCAACAGTCTCAGTGGCTCAAACAAGACCTGGGTTGGTGACCCTGAACCTGACCCGGGTCTCATACCACTGACAGTGACGCATCTATAACAACTCGAAGTTCATCGAAGGGTTGTGGAATTGCTGTAAGCTTCCCCAGATATTGTTGCTGGCTTGTAGCCCTCTTCTGCCACACAACTACAAACGCTAGCCAAATCAAGACTTTTTAACTTTTAAAAGGGAAATTATACCTCTGTTATTTAGGTTTACTGTAGGGAAGATGAAAAATGATCTTTGGTCTCAATTCTGGGATGGAAGTAGTGACCAAAATAAGTAACCATCAGAGCTTGTTATGACTGAACTAAAACTTGAACCCAAACGCACAACTCAGGAGACAAAGTGAACAAATGAACAAATCTTTATTGCAAAGTACAACAGAAAAGCACTCACTAGGAGGGAAAAAACACAACGACAGCTAATAACCAAAAACCACTCTAAAGAGGGAAAAATCTACAAAAAGGCAAAGGCTAGACAAAGTAACAACGAAAATACAAAACCTGGCGAAGCAGGGGCATGAAACAAAGGGCTTGGCAATCCTTAGCAAGACGAGGGCTTGGAGCTGGTTCTCTGACAAGACAAGATGAACTGGCACAGACAAAGGGAGACGCAGACCAGATATAGACATGGTAACAGGGAACAGGTGGAGACAATCAGGGTGGGGAAGGCAATCAGGCTGGGGGGAAGGACACAAGGGGAGGTGGCAAGTTACCTGAAACGAGAGGAGAGAAGGAGTTTCAAAATAAGGCAGGAAACCATGGAACAATACACAGGGCACCTAAGCACGGCCAGCTTTCTTGGCCATGACAAACTAAACCTGTTGACCAACAAAACATTACATTTTATATACTGGGCCCTCAAGTCCTCTCTGAAACTCTACCTATGATGGCTTTTGTCATAGAGATAAACCATATATATTGTTGGAAAGGTCTCGACCTAGAGAGAAAACACATGTAGCCTAATATTACTGACTTTTGAACCTTGACCTGGGTACATGTTTAACAGTTTAAAAGTCCCATATTATACTGTTTTTTTCATCAATTTCACACAGCTTTCAGAGGTCCAACAACACTGTATTTGAAATGTATTGCCTCAAACCCATCCATGGTCCTGAATTTCAGCTGTCTAAAAGTCGCTCAGTGAGCTCTATTGAGAGCAGGCTGTTTTCTGTGCCTGCACCTTTAAATGCTAATGAGCTCCGTCTGTCAATGTCTGCCTTGAATGCTACACGCCCCTCTCAGGGAGACAATGCTGCTTACGCTAGCGGTAGCTTGCACTAATGGTTACACATCTGTGGGGCGCTGTAAAATCGAATTTTTTTTTTTAGAAAGAGCACCATCAAACAGTTACATAAGAGAACACAGATAATTTAACCGCCCCAGATAACTACACAAAGTGAAAAACGATGAACAATGTGAAAGCCATGGTTTCCGCTGTAGTAGTGTCTATAGCAACCACCATAGCAGCGATATATATAGCAACCGCACAATTTTCTGGTGAAACCGTCAAATATCATCGTAAAAACTAACAAACTAAAGACTGTATATTCACTGAGCGAGGCTTATGAAAAGCAAAGTGCATATTTGTTTACAAAAATGTCATCAAAACAAATTTTTATGCAATACCTAGATTAAAATATTGCATGCTTCGTCGGAAATCTAAGGAATGGCAGCCATGCTTTTTGTTCTCACGGCCAGAAATTTGATAGTCACATGACTGTAGGCAATGGAAAAGAATAGGCCAATTTTTTTTTTTTTTGACATCTCAACATTTTAGAGGCGTTATTGTGAAACTACTAAATTTTAGCCTGTGGACCAACGTAACTATGAAACATTTTCATGTGAGACTGGGTTGTCATGAAAGTGTAGAGCAACAGAGTAATCACTGCCATTTCTACGTATGGCGCTTTAGTGTTCACTTATACGTTGCTTCAACTTCCTAGTGGTTTTACCGACACACATTAATCTACATGGAGTGTGTACACAACTCCTGCAAACAGTTACTTCACTGACAGCACTGTGACTGCAAGGATATACTGCCCTAAAATGCTTTTATTTATGTTATTTACACGCTTTTTGATATAAAAGTTACGATTAAGACAAACAATATGAGGCGTCAAAACAATTTCGAATCCAGTCCACAATGTGCGACTGCACTGAGATATTTTGAGTATTTACCTGTTGCTTTTTACCAAAGAAATTCAGTAATGGCCCCGTCTCTCCCACCTCACTGTTCGAACAATTGCGCCATAGACCTAATTCCCGGTTCCACTATACCCAAGGGGCGCCTGTACTCCGTCTCTGTACACGAGAGAGAAGCCATGACTACATTTCAGCATCACTAGAAGCGGGCCTGATTTGTCCCTCAGCATCACCAGCAGGGGCAGGGTTTTTCTTCATGAAAAAGAAAGATGGGTCTCTAAGACCCTGCATTGATTACAACCCACTCAATGACATCACAATAAAGAATCGTTACCCTCTCCCGCTCATGTCCTCTGTTTTCGATCAACTTCAACAGGCAAGTGTTCACCAAGTTAGACCCGCGCAATGCTTACCACCTGATCCGGAGGGGGACGAGTGGAAGACGGGGTTTAATACACCCAGTGGTCACTATGAATACAGAGTCATGCCTTTTGGACTCACTAATGCTCCCGCTGTTTTTCAGGCCATGATAAACGACGTTCCGAGAGACTTCCTAGACCACTTTGTGTACGTGCACTTGGATGATATCCTGATCTATTCTCTGGACCTTGACACCCACCACGATCATGTAACCCAGGCAGGCCTGGATCAAGAGGGCAGGGGCCCCTGGGCACAATTCTTGGATGGCCCCCCACATACAAACACGCACACACAGCAGTGTTTCCCCTAAATGCATTCTGTGGCGGTGTCCCGCTGCTGGTTTGTAGAGTAAGCAGATTGTATTAGTAAACTGGAGTCAGTGTTTCCCCTAGATTTTTTTGTAGCAGCAGTGCTCTGAGTCGGTAACCTAGCAACACTAGGGGGGTCCGGGGGAATGGACCCCCGGAAGAACATTTTGAAAAATAAAATTTTAAATGGTGAGTACTGGTGAGATTTTTGAAAAAAATTCAGTTTCAGAATTTCAGAATCAGAATCTAAGACATGAAACAAAATAGTGTAGAAGTTGACATTGCTGCTTGAAAATATGTGAACCTCTTGAGCATCAGAGAACTTTTTTAACATTATTTTCTTGGATTTTCAATGGAAACAGAATCTGTTTGAGAAGTCAGTGGGCCACATGACATAAAAAATCATAATTTCTGCATATTAATATTCATATAAAATAGAGGACGCACTAAAGTACAATAATTAGAGCTGTGTCTCATTTCTCCAGTTTAATAATAGAATCTGCTGCTGGTTTTGATTCACTGGGTCACATGACATGGAAGATATTGAAAAAAACTGCAATTATTTTGTATTAATATATTTATGCTCAGTAATTTAATGACGGTCCCTAAATCAGTTGTCAGTGATTCAGCGCGGCTCTGTGAGGTGAGCTGACCGTCTTCCTGTTGCTCAGACTGGGTGAGCCTCAGTAAAGTCACGGCTGGACCCGAGTGAATATCCGCTGAATATCCAACCTAAAACTAACTTCACCCCGGTTTGATGAGTCGCCTGTTGCAGCCTTTGAATGGGATGACGGGTGGGTTGCCGACATCGCCGCAGACCCCTGGCACATTTTACATGATGTGACGCGGGTGGACACGGTCGAAAGTCGCGGCGGGAGCGAGGGGACCTCGTGCCTCCCCATCAAGGGAGAGAGAGGGCGCAGCGAGCACTTCAAGTCCACGGCCCCGGGAAGTGCCGAGATCCGGGCGGGGGGGCGCTGTCACTCAGCTTAAACGGTGACTTGTAGAAATTATACAAATAGCAGTAATGACAATAATAATCGGTTTTGAAATAACTTGTAGTTCTTTGGTGTAGTTCTTTCACTGTGTGCATCTTAAATTCGCCATTCGCCCCCCCCGATATTAAACCGACAAAAATCATGTCTTTTTTTTTTTTTGCGAAGGCGCTGGCTCGTTGGGCCCCAGGTGCACGTTGGCCCCTGGGCCTGTGCCCACAAAGCCCATTGGGTAATGTGGCCTTGAACCCGGGTTCTTAAAAGACTGTTAGAGAACCACCTGTATGTCAAAGCCGAAAACAGTGTTTTTCATGCTGACACCGTCTCCTTCCTGGGTTTCATTGTAGCCCCTGGAAGAGTGCAGATGGACCCGACTAAAGTTAGCCCTGTGGCAGATTGGCCTACACCTGACAGCTGCAAAAAGGTTCAGCAATTCTTGGAATTTGCTAACTTTTACAGGCAGTTTGTCAGAGGCTTCAGCGTAATAGCTGCTCCTCCCCATGCTCTTACCTCCACCCAAGTGCAGTTTCGCTGGTCTCCAGAGGTGGAGAAAGCGTTCCAGACCCTCAAGCACTGCTTCACTTCGGCACCCATTCTCACCATGCCGGACCCACAGCGCCAATTCGTGGTAGAAGTGGATGCCTCCAACGAAGGTGTAGGTGCAGTCCTGTTGCAACGCTCTGAACATGATGGCAAGATGCATCCTTGCGACTTCTTGTCACGACGGTTGTCCAAGGCGGAGCGGAACTACGATGTCGGCAACCGGGAGCTGTTGGCAGTTAAGTTCGCTTTGGAGGAATGGAGGCATTGGCTAGAGGGGGCCGACCAACCATTTATAGTCTGGACTGACCACAAAAATTTGTAGTATATCAGAAAAGCTAAGAGGCTTAAATCTCGCCAGGCAAGGTAGGCGCTCTTCTCTGTGTGGTAGGAACGGTAACTTGGCCAATAGAAACAGAGGTAAAGCAAGCTAATGGTGGAGCTCCATCACCTAGTGGTTGTCCCGATAATCGTTTGTTTGTCCCCACCGAGCTGCGTCCACAGGTGATCCATTGGGCACACACCTTGCTGCTTTCATGTCATCCGGGAGTTAAAAGAACGATGTTCGTCATCTCCCGGCGGTTCTGATGGCCATCCATGGAGCCGGAGGTCCGGGAGTACGTAGAGGCATGTTCGGTCTGTGCACGGAATAAAACATCTTCCGGGTCCCGCATGGGCCTCCTACAGCCGCTTCCCATCCCCTCCAGGCCATGGTCAGACATCTCCATCGACTTCGTCATGGGGCTCCCGGTCTCACAAGGTAACACCACTGTTCTCACAGTAGTCGACAGACTTTCTAAAATGGTCAGGTTCATCGCCTTGCCAAAACTACCATCAGCCAAGGAGACGGCAGAGGTTATGATGACCAGTGTTTTTCTAGTTCATGGGTTTCCCAAGGACATCGTTTCAGACCGGGGGCCCCAGTTTGTATCCCGGTTCTGGAGGAAGTTCTGCCGACTCATCAGTGCCAAAGCCAGCCTGACCTCGGGATATCACCCAGAAGCCAACGGCCAGACCGAACGCCTCAACCAGAAACTGGAAACCGGCCTCCGATGCGTGGTCTTTCAGAACCCTTCCACATGGAGCAAACACCTGGTCTGGGTAGAGTATGCGCATAACTCATTGCCTACGTCAGCCACTGGTTTCTCTCCCTTTCATTGTGCCCTTGGTTATCAGCCCCCACTCTTTCCAGAAAATGAGCTGGAGGGTCCCCTCCGCCCATGCCATGGTCTGGCGTTGCCACCACATTTGGGCAGCCACCCGTCAGGTGCTGAGCAGACAGGGGGATTGGATGAAGAAAGCAGCAGACCGCAAGAGACGGCCTGCGCCCGCCTACCAGCCAGCCCATAGAGTGTGGCTCTCAGCCAAGGACCTACAACTCAAGGTCCCCTCAAGGAAGTTGGCACCACAGTTCATAGGCCCGTTCCCTATCACCAGACTCGTTGGCCCTACAGCGGTCCGGCTTCGTCTGCCCTGGTCCCTCCGAGTTCACCCTACTTTCCACGTGAGCCAGGTAAAACCAACCAAAGAAAGCTCCATGGTTCCAGCCGCCCCACTTCCTGAGGTGATGGATGGCGGCCCAGTTTACAAAGTCAAGTGATTGTTGGCGGTTCGCAACTGGGGCCGGGGCAGGCAGTTCTTGTTGGATTGGGAGGGCTACGGACCCGAAGAGAGACAATGGGTTCCTTCTAGCCACATCGTTGACCCCAGCCTCATTGATGACTTTTACAGAGACCTCCCTGAACAGTCTGGGCTGTCAGGAGTCGGCCCTAGAGGGAGGGTACTGTCACAGGACTGTGAAGACTGTCCTGTCTTGGGTTTTCTGTCTTGTGAATTTCATGTTTTATTTTGAAAAGTAACTCTCCTCTCGTTTTAGGTCACTTGCCCTTCCTCTTATGTCACCAGTCTGACATCTCCCCTAATCCCTGATTTTTTCCACCTGTGTCCCCTTCCCTGATGTGTATATAGTCTGCGTCTTCCCTTGTCTCGAGTATATTTCGTCTTGTTGAGTACCTCCAGCCCTGTATCAGTGCCTTGTCATAGATCCTCGTTACCTGTTGCCACGTTTGTATTCTCTGATTTTCTGTGTACCTCTGAAGAAGAGTGATTTTGTTTTGGTAACGTTTTTGGTTGGTCAATTTTTGTTTGAAGATTAGACTACACAAACACGGAATCACATTCATAACGTTAAAGTACTTGAAGTTCAGCTATAGGATAGATTAATTTTATAGTGTCTTTGTTTTTCCCTCCGTCTGGAGCGTTTTCTGTTTGTTAAAGTTTTTCAGCTCAGTGCAGCGTAGTTAAGTTTGCAGCCTTTTGCTTTTCCCTCCTGGTGAGTGATTTTCCTTTGAGTAAATATTCATAGTATATTGTTATTCCAGATCAGTGTAGATTTATTAGTGCTGTTTTCGGGAGTGATTTTCTGTTCTTTGTTTTTTTGGGTTTAGTGATTTGTTCTCGTCTGTTCTGGCGAGACTAGAGTTTCATAGTCAAGTTGATTTGTCACCCATTCTGAAGATATACAAGAAATGTTCAGAATAAAAGCCTGTCAACACTGTTCTCTGACTGCATCTGAGTCCTCCCTTTTACCCAGGCCTGACAGGCATTAATATTTAATTATTTTTCTAATTTTTGTAACTGCTTTTAACCTTCACATGTAACAACCTTATGCTATTTAAATGTATTTAGTAAGTTATTTACTATTTCAACCTTTCCTTTTGTTTTCTTAATTCATGTTTTCCATGCATAACTCCCTATCACTTTGTACAGTCAGCCCAGTCAACAGAATATAACATTGGCAGTAAAAGTTTCTACAAACCACTAATACAGTACCTTTGCATTTGTACATGTCATACATAACAAACAAACATTTCTACAATACTTGTCATTAATGGTCACATTACATGTTTATGACCTATGACCAGTTTATGACTGGAGGAGATGTAGGTGGAGTTTCAGGCAAGATGGCTGCTAAGTCACTGATACTGTTCAAAACTGTATTTCAGTGTGAAACTACTGAATAATTTTAAGGAGACCTCAGGACACCTCCAGTCATATGGCAAAAAAAAAAAAATCTACATATTTGAAGCAAAAATGTGAGCTTTTTGTAACCCTAATAAGTGGCTCTTGAGCCTAAACATATTCAGACCATAATGACAGTGTTCTCACAACAAGAAATTGAAAATGTAACCTAAATTTAAAGGTACAAGTTTCACCAGTTTCATCAGTTGTTTGCAGAAACATACCTTGCCATAGTTTATGATGACAACTGGGCTATTGCTCGTCGTTTCTTTCCATTTATTTTTGCCAAGAGTTAAAAGGTTTGATTGATACCATTCTCATGTGTGACAATTAAAATGAAAACTTGGTAGCCAGTTAATAATATCCACCTACAAGCACCTTTTAAGTGCCTTTCTTTTGTTTTAAAGATATATAATAATAAGGTTGAAGTGGAAAAATTACTGTTTTTTTTACATAGGGTCATCTGTCAGGACTTTTTCTTTGCCAGACTTCCAGTAGTCTTGTCATAACGATACAACGTGCGATTTCCAGACAGCAAGCAAAGACTCCAACTTAGCACATCCAAATGATAAAATTTGTATTTACCATTACCACCCGAACTTATGAAGAGCAGCCATGATGATGTGTTTCTCATTTCTACTTAACTCTCATTTATTGTTCAATTTACATTTAATGATGCAAATAACTGTGGTTTTTAATTAATGTAAACTTGTGTGGGCAGCTGTGTAGCTCCTCAACCTCATGAAACTCATTTTTCAGTCCAAACCATGTGGATGTGCCTCTGTCCCTCAGTCACCTTGAACCATGACCATTTCCTTTTCCTGCTGCCTACATCCTGTCTGATTGTCTTTGTGACTACACCCTGTCACTCATCCTTCCTGAACACACATGCCTTGTTAAAAACAACACACTAATGAATCATGTTTTCCTAAATCTTAACGAGCATTGTTGTTGCCTAAACCTGACAAAAGAGAAAAATAAATAATAGCGTTTCTCAAGAACAAACAAAGTTGAGATATTTGGACTGTAGGTTAACTGCTTTTTGATGTTTTAAAGGGGTTTACCTAATGCCTTTATTAAATAAATCATCTACTGCTGCTTTATTAATCAATTATTTTTCAACTATGGGTTGCCAAGCAGTGAAAAATCTCAAATTCATCCTGGACAAGACTAAGCTTACCTTACTGTATTTGATGACACCGCAACGACAGCACTGTGGTGACATGACCTGTTGATTGACAAAGCCATACAAAGTGATGTTTTTGGGGGCAGTAGCCTGCTCCTGATCCCTTCTGTATAGCATTGAGGGAGGAAACTCTCAGTCAAAGAGAGCAAAGTTAGCATAACAAGCAGCATACAATACCTACTACTAAGGTAATTTGTACCTCAAGAGGTGACAGACCCAGTAGTTTCTACTGAGTTTATACATCGTAGGTTTGGTTTTAATATTGGTGGGGACAGAGGACATTACAGATATTTAAATTTGGAGCGTTTGCAAAGTGCCCTTTGTATTTACATCTAGGCTTAAACATAAACAAGTACTATCCATACCTTAAACAAAAAGCTCAGTATCCACTGCCTTACACCTGTCTGATGAAGCCAAACATATTCCTACGTCAGTCTGTAACAGAAATGAACTTTTGGCATATTTGTTTCACATCAGTGTTGTCCAGTTTGTCCTGGTGGATATGGCATATAGCATATGCCATATCTCACTTCAGTCATTGTGGTTCTGAGCCTTTTTTTTGTCTCCTGAAAGCACTGATGCTTCTTTCAGCCATAGCTGGTGAGACTGGGGTAACTAAAAGCAACCTAACAAGGGTTTCAACTTGATCAAACAGGCCTCTCACATCCACTGCCGTCCCTCTCATGATATTCACCACTTCAGCTCTAGACTTGAGTGTTTTTGGACCAAAACATGGCAAGTTGGACTTTTAGATTCTCCTTGTTCAGTTCTGGGTACTGATCAACAATGTCATTCACTTCTCCATTCGGTAGAGTTTCCTCCAGCTTCTGCAAGACACTTAGAACGGGTTGGTTCCTTGTTAATATAACGCTAAGCCTTTCATTCATAATCTCAGAGAGACAGAGAGCAAGGGAGGGTTCTGAATAGGACCAGAGTGCAGCCTTTCCAAGCTTTAGAAAAGTATTTATTGTCTGAATCTGATGATATGAGTTTCACAGTCTTTAAGCCAATACTTATTTGAAATCAAACAAAACCCCAAATTACCAAAAATCAAGATGTTGACATGAATCCACATGTATTCATTATCTATATATTAATTTTTATTTCTAGGGTTAGTGTTAAGTTAGTAAGAAGTTAGTGTTTATGCTGCCTCCTAAAGTTTTGGAGCAACCTTAGAATCTGGCCATTTCTTAAGTCTTTTTAACACTAAACACTTTTAAGTCTTCAACAGCATATGCTTATCTCTTTATTTTTATCATTTAGGCAGTTTGCCCTGATGAAAAAAATATAGGCTTTACTCAATCCAATGGCCATCCAGTTTGCCACAACTAAAAGAAGAGCAAAAACAAATGCTGGGTGTGACTCACAATGCCTGACTAAATCAGATGCAATTTCAAGTCATTACAACAATGCTGTTTTGTTTTAAAGTCTTAACTCTGAGACAAGCGTCTTGTAAAAGTCAGATACAGTGGTAATGTATGTAATCATTAGTTTCTTGACCAGTAGACTAATGCAAGTAATATGAGTAGTTGTAAACAAATCTTCAAACTTGCAAGAAATTAACCATTTGGAGTGAAGATAGTAGACAATACATTTCTACCTCATTCATACATGTACTGTGTGAATGTCAGATCCAAGATAAATGCAGGCAAAGTGTTTGGCATTGTCAGTCCACCTGTCAAACTAATCTGTTTGTGATTGACAGGATCAGTGGGTGTTGTATGGATGGATGGACGGATGGCAGACACTCCCAGTGATGGGCTGATTGTCAGGCCAAAATGGAGAGGAGTAAAGCAAAGAGAGAAAGCGAGGACACGGAACAAGAGCGGAAAAAATACACCTGTGTTTCACCTCTGCTTTGTTGTTCCTCAGTGTAAAGGATCATTTGCAGTTGTCATCTCCACTGACACTCTCTATGCTGTCAGGAGGCTGCAGTCGCCAGCAGCTGGGAACCAGCAGGTCCACATGTACTGCACTAGCCCTGAATTCTGACACAATCATGCTGTATCACATGAACTTCTGCCTTAGATGTAAACTTGATGAGAAATTGTGCAGTTTACACAAAATCGACAGGTTGTTTCGAGAGAAACCTGTTTCCTGTCTCTCACAACCCAAAATGGAAATGTTACATTAGTACTTGGTTGATGTGGTTGTGGTAATTCCTGCACTAAGTTGTTGTTTGAAATAAAGCTGGGAAGACTAGTATGAGGCCATCTGATTCAAGCCAGATACCAAGACTGAAACCTGGCTTGTACCTGAGTGCACAAGTCTGCATGTCAAGACCGATGTTTGGTTTTTATTACATAGGTCATTCAATGCTAACTCATCCGAAATCCAGAACTTTTCCTAGTTCTTTTGGCACCATGCAATATCCTATAGCTGAACTTAAAGTACTTTAACGTTATGAATGTGATTCCGTGTTTGTGTAGTCTAATCCTAACCAGTCACTTATTACTGAATTAAGTTGAAGTCTGTCCTGAACATCCAAGAGAGCCTAAGGAAACTTGGCAACATTCGTTTAAATAGTTGTTGTTGAATGATTACAGTATTCAAAATTACGGAAGTAATTTTTTACCAGAATGAAGACTTTGCCATTTTATGTCTTGTAACCAAATTGTGGTTCCCTGTAGTATTAATTCAGTTCTATGAAATCTAGAAGTTATTTGGTGATGCATAACAAAAATCAACTGTTGAATATAGCTTCAGAGCTGAGTTTAGTTTTTTTGACAACAGAGTCTCCCAAGAAAGATTGTTCTAATATCTTTGACACTGTAGCAAGTAAAAGTGTAGATAGTCATTGCATATATAATAAATATAATAATAATATTAATAATGAATATAAATATGTTATATAACTCCATCAACTTCTTTATAGTCTGTTTTGTGGCAGTTGGCTTCTGCCTCTCAGATTTTCCAATTTAGAAGGGCTCAATGGTCTCACTATAACATCAAACTGTTTAATGATTAAATAAATTGTGATTGCCCCTTTAAATAATTCTGGTTATATTTCTGTCCATTTTGCAGTAATACAACCAAACATGTTTTAGGGCGCTTATCCCTATTCCTCAGTGGAAATGTTCAGGATTATAGTAGACCACATTTTCTAAGGTACCTCTAAACAACATCCTCTTAGTGTTTACTCGAATGTAACTATAATGGTTGTTGGAAATTATTTGCATCTTTTTCATGCTCATTAGTGTTACAGTTATAGTTATAGTGTTGTAATTCAATATGTTGTCTATAATGCCTGTGAATGATATTCCTCCATTCATACTATCATGTGTTAAGTTATTTCTCCACCACCAAAGGAAGACCATGTATCTTTTACGCACACAAGTATTCATTTTTTTGCCCTTACATATAAACTGGAGGGAGCAGAAGCCAAACCAGACTCCACAGAGGGAATTGTAGAGGACATAGGTGAAGAGGGTATGCTGTGGTTATCATGTCAGTATGTTTTCTGGTGTTTTGGTTTCTGTGCTACACACACACGTGCAGCAGATTGGCAATCAGCGCTTCTGAAACACCCTGGTCTTCACACTATATGCTACCAGATGATATTGTCAGTACTACGTTTTACATGGCTCTTGCTAGTGCTAATTGTGTTAACAGTCTTCTCTTGATCTCTAACAGATTGAACTTTGTTTCGCCTTCAGTGATCCACCTCGTTTCTAACTACTAGCAGCGGTAGTTTCCAGTGAAGTGACCCAGCTCTCAGCACCACCAACAGCCTTACCCTGTGCTCTCCCGAACCCCACACACCATGCTATCCACCAGCGCCACCGTGAGCTACCTCTCCTCTTCCTCCAGCCAAAGCTTCTCAGTACCATCACCTGCATAACCCCTGTGAAGCCTCAATAAATGTCCTTTAAACTCTACTCCATGCCTTGTTGTCCTCTTCTGGGTACTACTAAGCCAACACATTGTCACAGTGGTGTTGTTGTTTCATCTTTAAATACACATTTAGTTTTATATATGAGAAGTATACTTTACACATTTACTTACTGCAGTCATTCAACCTCATAAGACAGAACATCGGACCACGGTATATATTATTGTATAGTGCAAAGAATATTACAGAATCTTCACCTTTTGGTTTAATGTAATCAGATCAACAGACACAGCAGATGGCATCGAGAGGAAGTTTGTGAAAGTGATATCAGAGGCCATGTGTGTAAATGTTACAGTAATTCTTCTTTATAATGGTACTTTTTTAATGCCAATCACTTTAGCACATAATATATTGTTAATTTTGGTTTAAAGCAAAGTAATGCTTGAAACAAAGCTGTGGTACAACTTGTTACTGTCATGACTGTAGATCTGTTTGTTGTGTTCTTGTCTGGTTTTGTCTTGTGTTTTCTTGTATTTGATTTCCATGTCTCTGTATCTTGTCTTGTGTCTTGTTTTTCCATACCCTCATGTGTCCTTTAAGTTCTCCTGTGTATTTTCCTATGTTCCCTCTGGCTCCCTCTGTCTATTGCTTTGTTCCCTTCATGTTCTCGTGTGCTCCTCCCCTTCGTTACCTCACCTGTTGGTCCACCTCACCTGTTCCTCGTCTTGTCATCAGTGTCTGTGTATTTAGTCTCTGTGTTCCCTTCACTCCTTGTCTGGTCATTGTTCTTGTCAGCGTCCGTCTTTGTCCATGCTCCAGTTCATGTGCCTGCTCCTGTCTGTTCCTTGTTCCCCCACGGTATGTGTTTTTGGATTTGAGTTTTGTATTTTTCCATGTTTGATTTGAACTTTGCCTTTTTCTTTGCACTTTGTTGAACTGTTTTATTTTGCTACTTTGTCTTGCTGTTTTTGGTTGATACTTTGCCTCTTGCCCCGTTTTGTCTGCTCCTGTTTTTGTTTTCAGCTTTATAATAAAGCTCGCCTTTCGTTCCCTCATATCCTTGCCTCTTGTGTAACTGCATTTGGGTCCACCTTCCCCTTTCCAAAGTCTTCCCTAAAACCCCGACCTGACAGTTTGCCATTGAAATTAGACAGAGAGAAAATCTAATTTGTTTGAAATGTGCTAATTATATTAAGGTGACATCAAACAGCTTTTATAAGCTTGGTATTCTGATGAAAGTCCTAAGAATAGCCTCAAATGAAGCCAACTTGATGACTGCAGAGGAAGGTATCTACAGTATCAAGAAAAGCACCAACTGTGTTGAAATTAGACTAATAAACTTTTTAGAAACACACCATCAATTAGATCCTACCACTTTTCAATGAAATCACACACAAACTTAACTACATGAGGTTGACAAATTTTGGTTAGCTCTGTATTATGAAGACATTGGAATTACAAATAGAAAAAAACAGTAGCTGGCTCAAATTATTCATTAAAATCATGAAGCAGCAAACATGCCTAGGTCATTGGTGCATACAGCTCGCCAATTCCTGCTAGCATTGTCATCCTCATTATTATTATTATTATTATTATCATCACCATTATCATACTCACTATCATCATTCTATACGTGTCTGTATGTTTCACAAAGGGAGGACCTGAGACTTTGTTGTAACATTGGTCAGGGTTGATGTTACCATTCATGGCAGGAACAATGTCGGGTACATGCTGGTCAAACATCACAGTTGCACATTGTGACCTTCTCTCAAGCTGCTTAAGATGCTGGATGAGAGCAGCTTTTCCACCAGGTTGCTGTAGCATTTGTGGCAAGGCACTGAAAGGCATACTGCTGGTGAAGGTGGTCAGTTACAGTTCTCTTTTATTGGTAAAGCATGAGCTTGCTCTCAGCTGTCCGTGTCTTCATATGTAAGGTATCAATCCTCATGCCTTTTCAGACTGGAATCTGGAAATGGACAAAAGATAACAGGGTGCTATGTCAAGTTACCAGTTAGATTCTTATATGACTGACAAATATTTGCCATGTGGGTAGTAGGGTGTTTGCTATTTAGTTATGTGGGTTGGTAACTATACTTACAGGAGGCAGTATTAGACAGGCCAAGAGGGATAACATGCTTCATGGAAATGGATTGTTGCAGAAAAGATTTGTGGTGGCCACTGAATGCTGTTCTATTCTTTCATGGCCTGTCTCAGTCTCGTGTTGGAGTCAGCTACCTGCTTGGACAGTCTAATGGCAATGCCCTGCCAACCTGAAGCAAAGTAAGAAAACAGACATGCAAATAAAAAAATGTAAAAAGTTAGTTTGTATTATGGTAATTTCCTTACTGACTAATATCCATCCTCCATATATGACTCCCAGTCAGAGTTTGTGGTTATTATTTCCTGTTTTTATTTTGAATTTCTGCCCTCGTGTCATGTTTTGCTATTCATTTCCTCCCTGTTGGCCCTGTTCTGTGTTCACTTATGTCCTATTAGTTAATCTGCCCTTGTGTATATAGTCTGTGTGCTCCCTGCTGTCTTTGTCAGTTTGTCTGTTTTGTTCCCCTTAGCCTGTTCCTGTGTTTTTTTCTGTTCCTTCTCCCATGGTTTCTGGCTTTAATGCTTCACGTTTCTCTTTGTTTTGAACTTAAGCTATTTTTTTAGATCTTGGTTTACAGCTTTTGTTATTAAAAGCTCACTTTACCACTTTACCCTGCCTTCCTCCTGGGTGTCTTGCGTTTGGGCCCTCACTATTTTGCGATACAGAACACTCATGAGTCTAAAGTATAGCACAACAATTCTGAAGTGACCAACCAGAAAGCCTTACAATGGTACTCCTGACCAAACATTGTATAAGGCAAGTCATAATGGAAGCCTCGGTAGTAAGTGATTGTTAGTCACACCATAGTCAAGTACTGTAGCATTTTGCAACTCTTCATTGATAACAACTTCATTGTGACAGTTTCCTCCAACAATATGCTGTGATGTTGTCTGAATCAAAGCTTTTTAATCACATACAGTCTTCCATGTTGATACATCAGTGGGCACTTAAAGATGGATGTGATTACAATTAATTCTGAACACATTTTAAATAGACACTCTCATGTCAAAAGACAGATTCAAGATTCAAAATGTTGTCATATGCACAATGGAAACGTGTTTCTCTGTACAATGAAATTCTTCTTTTGCTGTCCACAGAATGCCAACGATATAAAAAGAAATGTATACAAGCGAAATATACAAAGTTTATAAAGCACGCAAGGCACAAAATGTGATAAATAAGAGAAGGCAAAAACAGTAATAAATAATAATAAAACAGTGCAAATCTGTGAGTGCAATTGTGCATCTGCAAAATGTAAACTTGGGACAGTTATGAGGTAGAGTACATGATTGTTAACACCTATCTGTTGTTAAGGAGTCTGATGGCAGTGGGAAAGAAATAGTTATTTAGTCTAGTGGTCTCGGATTTAACACTTCTCTACCTCTGGCCTGAGGGCAGATGTGTGAACAGGCTGTGCTGGGGGTGGGTGGGGTCTTTGAGGATGGATGCAGTGGAGTCCTGGTGATCTTCTCCGCAGTCTTTACCACTCTCTGCAGGTGTTTGCGGTCCATAGCAGAAATGCTGCCATACCACATGGTGATACAAATGTGTTCTTATCATGGGTGGGAATATCCACATGTTGATAGTACTTAGGGAACACAGTCCGTAGGTTGCAGTGTTTAAAGTTGCCAGCGGCGATAAACACAGCATCAGGATGAGCCGTCTCTTGCGCGCTGATGACGTCATGAAGTTTGCAGAGTGCTGCTGTGGAGTTGGCTCGTGGGAGGATGTAAACAGCAGCCAAAAACAAAGTGGTAAGTTCCCTCGGTAGATAGAAGGGATGGCATTTCAGCAGTAAAAAATCCACATCTGGCGAACGGTGCTTTTAAATAGTCCGTGCATCTCCACACCACTCCTACTTCCCAGTGTGTTGTTATCCTGGCTCTTAGCTCGTCCAGATTGTTTACCAGTGACCGCACATTAGCTAGCAAGAGGCTGGGTAGCTGTGGTCAGCTAGCACAAGCTTTTAGCCTAGCATGTAGCCGTCCCCTCTTGCCCTGCTTGTGTTGCTTTTTCTGAAGTACTATCCTGGGCTCAGCTAGCTCACTCATTGTTTGGGGACCTTTCCGGGGGTGGTGGTCGCAGTGGTGGCCGCGGGAGTGAACAATGTGTTGTAGCTCCAGTGGTCTGGAGCACGTAAAATCAAAAAGGCTGTGTAGATTGTTGATGTCCAACAATGCCTGTCTGTGATTATTTAATTGTAAACAACTATTTAATTTAGGGATGGGCCGATCCGATCCAGCATTGGTATCAGGTCTGATACCAACGTAATTCACGGATCGGAGATTTCCGATCCAACCTGCAGAGATTTCCGATCCATGAGCCATGTCTGTGCTTTAACATGGTCTGCTGAAATGACTCCACAAGTGATTCCTGCCAGCTAGTCTGCTAGCTGGCAGGAATCAGCAGACAACGTGAAAGCTAAAGGGATTACCGAGAAGTTGCTCAACTTCATCGTACTCAATGACCAACCCAATCCCAACGCGGGATTACGCAGCCTGATTGAAAACTTACAGCCACGGTATATTTTACCATCCAGGAGATACTTATCAGAGACTGCGCTACCTGAACTATAACACCGAGTGTCATCCAAGTTAGCTACGAAGTTAAAAGAAGTTCCAGTCCTGAGCTTTACTAAAGATATTTAGACTTCAGATGTCTGCCCAATGTCGCTGATAAGCCTCACAGTGCTCTGGATTGACTCAAATACATGTGACCTCTGTAGTGCGGTACTTCAGGTAGGTTCAGATGCACACTGTCTTATTGATAGTGTATGTGTTACATGTTTACACTTATTGCACTTTTATTTTATTACAATTATTTGACATTTGAAAACCTTGATTTGTTGATGCTTCAAGAGCCAGTGTACTTACTGTGTTGATCAGATGAAGCAGCCCTTTGTATTTTAGTAGTGTCTACTTGGTTTGTATCAAGTACTTGTATTAATATGACAGGTATTTTTTGTTTTTGGAACCCTTACAGTTGCATATTTGTTTTCAGGATGGGATTTTTCCTGTTAACAGCATTTCCTGTTTTTCTGACTTTTCTCATCTTAAACTTATTTTAAGTTGCCTTTTAGGACATACACATAACAAAAGGGTTACCGGGGAGGCGGCAAATGTATCTCCAATTCTAGAACGACCTTATATATATATATATCATAGAATATATACAGCTGTACCACAGCCATGGTTACTAGCTGTAGCGGCGTTATTTTCGATCACAATACCTTGCTCTGCATGACCTGTCCTACTCTGATTGGCAACATCGTGCCCGTTAAGAAATGCAAATGTGCAACTTTCATCCAACTTTGATGAGATGTCTCACTTCATAGCCATAACAGAGCACTGAAGACAAAGTGAGTAAAGGAGTGCCAGAGCAATGCGCCATTTGAGAATGTATGTTTTTTGAAAATTAAAGTATATAAACCTATTCTACTAGGACCCCAAAGTATTAAAGTATGAACCTGAAAATTTGCATTATATGACCTTTCACACAATTTGTTACTACCACTGAAGGTCATAGAATTGTGGTAAAGTCCACCCACCTGGAAAAAACATTCAGAGTGATCTGACTTTTAGCCTGGGTCTGACAAAAAGGGTTTAAGTCAGGGAATACAACTAGAGCTTTCTTACAAATTCAACAACAACAACAAACTTAAAGATACCTTACACTAGGACACTGCTGCTATTAATTCTAAGACCTTTTTACGAAACATTTCAAGAAGTGCGAATGCCTAAACTGGGATATGGATTTTCTAATTAAGGCTCCGTAGTGTGTTTTCACCATATAGGCAGCTGTCAGTGAAAACATTAATGTTTCATATCTCCCATTTGAGGCATAATATGGTTCACTGATAAGTTTTTGGGTTTTTTTATTCTAAAGTAAAAGATAATCATTTTTGTCATTTTGTCCTGTTTAATATTAGATACATATAGGTTTGCTTTTAGTTGAGATAATTAATTATGCATAACAATCAAAGAAGAAGGAGTGTTAACACGTATGTTCATTTTCACGTCCATATGGACTCAGTTCAGTCTTTCACTAAAATAACTGAAATGTTTGCTGCACAGACAGAACTGACCTCTGAAAAACTGACTGACCTCTGCAAGTGTGAGGTTGTTTCTCCAGCTCAGGGTGTTGCCACTGCTGGCCAGAGCCCTCAGTTTCACAGATGTTGATATTGATGGTGCAAAACCATCCTGCCAAATGAAAATGAGGAACAATTAAAAACATGACAGAAGGACTACATTAGTGTACAGTATAAGGTATGTGTGTGTCACCAATAACCTAATGTTTGTTACTATTGGAATCAGCAAACGGGCACAGAAAAGATTTTTCATAAATGCATCACAAAAGTGATGAATTCTTGAAATCATTATTCTACATTTTATAGTACTGGATTCCCTAACCTGCCAAGAAAATTAAATAATTACAATATATTTTAAATGTAAAAAGACATACCTGTGTTGACAACAATTTCCTTCAATGACCTTCAGGAAAACACAAAAATAACCCCAGAATAATGGCTCATAGTAGGCATTAAAACAACAAACTCAAGACAAAATCTGTTGATACTACATGATGCCTAAAAAATTAATTGATCTAATTAAATGCCTTTGAACTTCTGCAGTGTCTGCATGTATGAGTGCATGTTATTATTCTAACATTCCACTTATCAGGCAGTGAATTATTTTCTGTGAGTTCCCAGCAGACAAGCCTTACAAAAAACTGTAGTGGTGATGCACTCCAGCATGTACAATCAGCATGTTGGACAGACACTCGTAGAGATCTGTGCTGAACATTCAAGCCATGCTTTAACAGCATCCCAGGCACATCATCAGGTTCAGCCTGTTGAGTTTTAATAGATGTAAAATAGTCTGAAGGGCTTTTCTGTCTGGAGTTGGGATGGGGAAGATACCTTTGCATGGCCTATGGCTCCTTTACCACCTTTATCTTGAGTGTGGGCTCTTAAGTGCTTTTCCCATATCTGAAATAACATTTTTAGTAATTACTAGATAGAGAGGATGTCCACTTGTGACTTATTATCAAAACACATCAGTGAACATGCAGATACAATCATGGATATGTTACAGCTGCATCTATTTAGGGCTGGGAATATCACTATATATTCTATTCCATCTATTTAGCTATGCAATCATGAGTGATGACATTCCCTGTAGACTAAAGTCAAACATAGGCAAACATGCCTATGAAATTGCCAATATCACATTAATGATATTTTTTTGGCACAAAAGTCATTGGCAACATGACAGATGTGAAACTTGGTATAACCTTGAAATATAATAATTTTTAGTTATACTAACATGGTAATATTCGATACCATCCATCCATTGTCTGTAACCACTTTATCCCTTTTATGGGGTCGCGGGGGGTTTTGCTGGAGCCAATCTGCTACTGCACTGCCTGGGTGAGGGCCTAGGCGAGGGCAGGGTACACCCAGGACAAGTCACCAGCTCATCGCAGGGCCCTTCACTGATGGCAGAGGCCACCATGCAAGGTGCCAACTACACATCAGGAGCAATATTCAGTATCTTGCTCAAGGACACTTTAACATGCAGCTCAGCTCAGCCCGGAGCTGGGATTTGAACCGGCGACCTTCTGATCACTAGCCAACCTGCTCTACACCCTGATTCTGCCCTATATTTGATACCATAGACAGCAATGGTGCACAGTATGTTGAACTTCAATTTTTACATCACGGTATACCTTGAAACAGCTATGATCGCTGGAATCATAGTAAATCAATTCATGTGAAGTTTTGAAACAGAAGACAAGAAATACCACAATCTTTATGATTACTGAAAAGAAGATTGTTGATGCTTGGAAACAGTCTGCAATCATCAGATGGCCAACCTTAGAGGGGACATATGATGCTGTTTGGGTTTTTGCCTTTCCTTTATCAGGTCAGTAGCATTTTTGTACATGTAGGAGGTCTGCAAAGTGAAAAAGCCCAAAGTCCCCACCAAAGGGAGTTACTCTCTATCCCACAGAAAACACTAGCCGTTTTTAAACAGCCTCTCTGCATTATCTTCGGAGCGGTGGTTTGGCAATTCTCCGCCGATGGTGATTCACACAGAGCGAAGCATCTCCGCCTTCACGTGTATTATTCACACAGAAAGCCGGCGCTGCGGCTCCTAAAGAGGCGTGACGGTACACGTCATGTTGATGACGTCGGCGTTTCCCCAGGTGTTTTCCCTGTTAATCCAAACTCGCGGACAGTTTATAATCATATAGATGCTGTTATAATGTGTAGTGAATGAGATCCTGACCCACCAAAAATCCTGGAAAGTGACGGAGTTAAGTTTTTTCGCGCTAAATTACATAATTATACATAATCACCATCAGTAAACAGGCTGCTCTCTGACTCTGTCACTCGCGGGACGGAGGCTGTTTTCTGGGGGGAAAGTTTCCTGAAGTCTCGATCCGGAGAGCTGACGGTCGCGGTGATTTATTTTCATCACAAACACGGTGAGTTAAAGTTTTTTGCCGGTGACAGACGCTGTTTTTCGGGCAGAAATGTGACGAAGAGTCGGTGCTGTAACGTCGCTTTGTGGGATATTTCTCTGTATTTAGTTGAGTGAAGGACCTTTGCAGTTATCAGACTGTTAGACCGACACGCCCCCGTATGCAAACAGCAGTGTGAAAGAGGCTACTGCTACTGCACTGCCTGGTTTGTAGTCAAGCGCTTATGTGCGTCACTATGTAACAGACATTATAGAAATATGACATGTCATGTCATCTTCTGTAACCGCTTTATCCCTTTTTTCAAGGGGTCGCGGGGTTTGTTGCTTGAGCCAATCCCAGCTGTCTCTGGGTGAAGGCAGGGTACACCCTGGACAAGTCGCCAGCTCATCACAGGGCCCTCAGGAGCAATTTAGAGTTCAGTATCTTGCTCAACGACATGCAGCTCAGATAATACGGTCGACACTGTCCACTCACGTTCACTGCATTTATGCATCAACAGAGCCCTGCTCCTCTCTTATGGGAGTCCTGCATCCTGTTTGCTCTAAATAAGGTACACCTATTCAGTATAATAGCTTGATCCAGGATGTTAGGGGTTAATCCACGCCTCTGTGAAGATGTGCACACAGTAGTGAGACTAAGGTCGCATCTCATCCAATTTATTCTCCTGAAACGGACATTAGCCATGTTGGGACCGTCCATATGGTTCTGACATCAGTGCGGCCTCAACTGCACTAACAAAGGAAAGTTCATCGACCTTAACGTCCAGTAGGTTGCGCCTGCTTGACACAGCCCCCACAGGTTTGGCACCTCCCATCTACCATTGTCTGAGAGCGCACCTGAATGCATCCTCAGTTCCGTAATGACCGGATGAAAAGAGAAAATAAGAGCAACCACGTGTCTGTTTCAACGCCAGTCCGAGAGTTACGTGTTGCTTCGTCAACGCAACCATTACTCAAAAGGGAGCAACAAAACATCTGGAGTTCAACCGCCAAAGGCCACAATGTTTCATCTCTTTGGACGATCCGATCAAAGCTGTGCAACCATAACAATGTGCTTATACAGTTTTCTGTGATTATTTTTTGCATATGTTTGTGATATTTTCTGGTTGTGATGGTCAGTGCTCGGATTCATTTCCTTCATTGTAAATATGTTACAAATGTTTACATTTAAAGTGAACCCTTCTTTGAGACTATTTTGGTGTGGTAATTGGGTCCTAATTCCAGGGTGGTGCCCCGTTTTAATGATTTAATCATAATTTGTATACATTTTTATTGATTTAATTGTAATAAATATTATCAATAGTTATTAATTTCTAATAACCGCACCTGCCCTACCCTCAATTCCCAACATGTGGCTCAGAGGTAGAGCCAATGTCTTGTTATCAGAAGGTCGCTGGTTCAATTCCCCTGGTTTGCATGTCTGTGTCCTTGGGTAAGACACTGAACCCCAAGACTGCTTCTGATGGGATGTGCTGGTCGGCACCTTGCACGGCAGCCACATATGAATTACTATAAGTTGCTTTGAATAAATGCGTCTGCCAAATCCCCTGAAAATGTAAATGTAAAACTATAGTAGAAGGGGGCATGGAGTCAACAAAATAGAAAAAATACATTTCAAAATTGTAGTAAGGATTGAAGCAGCTACCATTTGCCATTTGGCACCCACAACCCATCCAAACAGTAATGTATACCCCCTTACAGCACTCCCTGAACCCAGTGGCCCCCCCCCCAGCAGGACAGCACGGCCTGGCAGACCAAAGAACTGCTCAGGAATGGCTTGAGGAACACAAAGAGCCCAAGGTCTCAATCTGACCTGCAAATTCAAAGGATCCTTATTCGATTGACCATCTGCAGGACATGCTGGATCACACTTCTCACTTAATAGGTTGAATAGTTGTTTGACACTTTTAAATTAATTCGACATAAGATTTTCCGAAGGGTTTTGAAAACATGTTACCACTTGATTAGTAAGGTGGGTTTTGTCCAGATTGTGGATGAGAGAATCTTGTTATTTTCTAGGTCAACAACAAAAACATTCTGATTAAACGGCTTGTGTAATGGACGTGTTTTTTCTATGTTTTACACATTTTCCACAGTTCAAAGTTTTTCAAGTGACCGTGATTTGTTTTCTGGGAACATTCTTGAGTTGCTTTTTACTTGTCAGTAAAACTTAATTTCAGCAAGTTGAAGCCTCTCATCACTCCATTGAAACACTGCCTGTGAAATATACTGGCCTACTTGGGGTGGTGACTGCAAGTCTTGTTGAAAGAAATCATTTTATTCAACATCTTCTGAAGTAGTCATGAAAGAGGTTCATTAGCCATGCTCTCAGTGGGAAGCAGGCATCTTAGTTATGTTGGGATCAGAACCAAATAGAAAAACTGACACCACCAGCTCTGATATCCCAAGACTTGAGAGTTACAGTTGACAGCTGAAGACATTACATTTAGTGGTCTATGATTTCTATTTTACAGGATGTGTATGTGCGTATGTTTGTTTTCCAAGCAGTCAGTGTACATGTAAGCACAAGCATACACAATATGAGCAATATAAACACTGATAAAATTGTCTGTAATGCTACTAGTTATTATTATACAAATGAAGTCAGTAGGGGTGTTGCCCTGCAGTGCAGCAAGACCAGGGCACCATCAGGGAGCAACAGAAGAGGTCGGCAGTATTGAGTTTTTCCCTATCTTTGTAAAAGAGTGCAATCTTTGATTTTAGAAGCATGATTTAATTATTCTTTTTTTTATATAGTTTTCCCTCAACACACTGCCCTCACACTCATATATCCCCTCCTTGTGCTCAAACTGTTTGCTGGCACTCAATATATTGTTGCCTGCACAGATATCATACGCTCAAGCTGTAGCCCTGTTCCTCACAGTTAGGCTCTCTGCAATTCTCTGTGCTTCTAAAAGTTCTGCTCTCAGATCTGTAAAACACTCTCTGATTATTATTATTTTTTTTCAGTAATCCTGTCAAAATTCCCCGGCCAATGGAATGCCAGGAATAGTGTTGAACAGTGAAATGATCCTTGCCTTGTTAGGGATGCGTTTGCCTTTCTACCTAAGGTTTCATTAGTATACTGTTTTTGTTGTTTTGTATGCTTGTGTGTTTTCAGAAGTGCTCTGATCAGACAGAGTTTAGCTCAACTGCTACTGTGAACATCTCCACAATAACAACTTCCAAAGCAAAAGTTGGAAGGTAGTAGGAATCTTATTTTAAATCCGGGAGAAACTAACAACTTCTGTGCTGCGTTCCATCATTTATATGTCTACTACTCTAAACCACTCAGTGGCCATGTTGTAAAGCATAAACCACTTGACAAGAGAGTCAAGATGGCGACCACTGAATGTACAAGACTATGCTGTTGCTAGAAGATCAAAATCAGTCAGGAAAGATAAGGAGAGAGGAATTGTCTTTGGCCAGCACATGCTAAACCATTCCCTTTTGGTTGGCTTGACTTTTGCCTCACCATAGCACCTGTGAGATGAAATTCATTCACTATCACTTGTGCTTCCTAAATGGACTGATTGATATCCTTGAAGTTTTAGCTGATTAGATGTTATACTGTGACAATTAAGTGTTCCCTTCATTTTTTTGAGCAGGTTAGTTTGAAAGATCTGAACCAAATCCAAAGCAATCCACTTGGTGTCACAGCCTAAAGGATGTTCACAGTCACAATATGCTTACTCAGTTCTGTGTATCAACATGTTTGCCTGTGATTATTGAACGTTTGAGGCCAGTTGTGTAGTTTCAAGGCTTCACAGTCAAATGTTCAGCACATTAAAAAACAAAGGCATATCGCTTTCAAGGACTGTGCTCTGCTGCAGTTGAAAGCTGAGAAAGTACAAGGAAGTTTCTGATGATGTGAATATTTTTTGAGACTATTAGCTATTGCTGTTTTCAGAGGAAGCAGGAGTTTATGGAACACACATCCCTGTGATAGGGGAAAAGTCGCTCTGGTTCTTCCTGACTGAAAACTGAACACACACAATATAAAATATGCACATGAATACAGACACAAAAAACCAGCTGTATTCATTCTACATCCAAGTCACATTCAGTTGAGGTTAGGTCTATCGACAGGGTTTATTGATTTCCTAGATCTCCTGCAGCTCCACAATAGCAGTGACATAAAAATTATCACACACACACACACACACACACACACACACACACACACAGACAGAGCACACAATGTGGAATATGAGTCAATTCACTTTCTTAGTGGTTACCCTGGACACACAATCCCAGCATCGAAGTGCCCTATCTTTCTTCACCTCTCCTTTTTTTTTCTTCCAGACACTGGTACTTTATGAGAGTTTCAGCCCTTGTTAATCAGTTGTCTTAAGCTCAGTATCTTACTGGTGGAAGAGCTGTCTGACAGCACAAAAACACAACAAATTATGTAACATAGCAACAAACACAGATCACTGCCAAAACCTCCATGAGCCTTCTGGCACTATTCCATTGTGACATTAAGCCAGCCATAAATCAATACTATTATCCCGCCCGTGTTTATTAGCTGATATAAATCCATACTCATTTCTCTCTGCTGCTAGCAGCTCCATCATCATTCAGACAGTGATACAGAGGATCGTGACTCCCTGCTCATACTGTAACTGTAGTCTAATGTTAACAAGGTTAAGGCAGCATTTAGATGAAATTCTAAACAGACATGAAAAAACCAAGCAAACCAACAACAAATGTTATTCTTGATCAAGGTCTTTTTTATTTTGCTTTTACAGTTTACAATTAACACAGGTCCAACAGAGCAGGACAAGAAAAATAAATCCCCCATTCCCAGCCCATCCCCTTCTCCCTCAGACACCAGACCTAGAGTATTATCAACGTATGATACAGAGTTCAAGACATTGAGTTCACATAGCCAGACATGAAG
The DNA here is from genome assembly GCF_900880675.1 of Sparus aurata. Lineage (NCBI taxonomy): Eukaryota > Metazoa > Chordata > Actinopteri > Spariformes > Sparidae > Sparus > Sparus aurata. Next base: position 5,243,380 of record NC_044207.1, on the reverse strand, counting down.
AAGAAAAAAGTAAAAAAGTGAAAAAAAAAAAAGTCAGATAAATGAAATAAGTTATCTAAATGACTGAGGGCAGCATTAGGGGTTTACAGTGTTAAGTTATCAGCCTCCATATCTTCAACAAACATTAGGAAAGGCTGCCAGATATTATAAAATGTTCTAGTAGACCCCCTGATTGTGTATCTGATCTTCTCCAACTTGATATGGTGCATAGTTTCCCTGATCCAGTGACTGTATGTTGGAGGTGCTGGGTCTTTCCATTTCAATAATATCAGTCTCCTAGCCAGCAGAGTGCAGAAAGCCAGCATAGTTCTTTCCCACATCTCAAGAGGGGGGCCCGCCTGAGCTACACCAAAAAGTGCAATGAGTGGAGTCGGCGCAAGCACTTTCCCAAAAATCTTAGAGAAGGTTTCAAATATGGACTGCCAGAAAGTGCCCAGCTTCGGACATGCCCAGAACATGTGTAACAAAGTAGCTGGGTCCCGACGGCATCGATCACAAGTGGGGTCTATGTCAGCTTTGATCTTAGAAAGTCTGACTTTAGACCAGTGCAAACGGTGTACTACTTTGAATTGAATAACAGCATGTCTGAGACAGATGGAGGAAGAGAAAATTCCCTGTATTATTTTGTGCCAGGTGTCATCTGCAATTGTTTCATTTAAATCAGTCTCCCATTTGTTTTTAAGGAGGTCTAGAGGTGTCATGTTATGAGAATACAAAATCTTGTATATTGTGCTAATAGTTTGCTTTCTTACTAGCTTACAATCAAAAATTGAGTCTAAGAGGCTAGTTGGGGGACATAATGGAAAACATTCTAGGTTTGAGAATGCAAAATTCCGAAGCTGTAAGTATCTATAGAAGTGTGATTTGGGAATATGATATTTTTGTACCAACTGCTCAAAGGAGGCGAAATTACTGTCAATATACAGATCGGACAGTGAAATAATACCTCTTCTGGACCATCCATTAAAGACATCATCTATCAATGATGGGGCAAACATATGATTTTTTGCGATTGGTGTGGCCTGAGAAAGATCTGTCAGCGAGAAGGATCTTCTAAACTGGTTCCAGATCTTGACCGAATGTAAAACAACCGGGTTAGAAGTAAAGTCAGTGATGGACTGTGTAAACGGCAGCTTAGAACATAGTAAGGCTCTTAAAGAAGTGGGGTTTACAGATGCCCTCTCCAAATTTAGCCATTCATTGTCTGTATTATCATTATCATTACCCAGCCAATATAACAATACTCTAATGTTGACCGCCCAGTAGTAATACAAGAAGTTGGGAAGCGCCATCCCTCCCCCTGAGCGAGGTCTCTGAAGCACACTTCTCTTTATTCGGGGTGTTTTTTTGTTCCAAATAAAACTTGATATCTGATTGTTCAGTTTGATGAAAAAAGACTTGGTTAAAAAAACCGGAAGACACTGAAATACATATAAAAACTTGGGCAGTATATTCATCTTTACTACATTAATTCTTCCACCCAAAGAGAGAGGCAGGGGATCCCATCGTTCGATATCTTGATTCAAATTTGACAGTAAGGGCTGATAGTTAGCAGCATAAAGCTCTTTATGTTTATCTGTAATCCATATGCCGAGGTATTTAAATTTTTTAGGGCTAATTTTGAAGGGAAGTGAATTTAAGGATGTCTCACTGTTACTAGTACCAACAGGCATCAGCTCGCTTTTCTGAATATTGACCCTGTATCCAGATAATTTGCCAAATTCTGTTAGCAGAACCATTAGCTTAGGAAGACTCGAAAGCGGTTGTGATAAATAAAGTAGCATGTCATCAGCATAAAGTGAGACTTTATGCTCCTCTCCTGCTCGTTGAATTCCTTTGATGTCAGCATTTTGCCTCAGGGCTAGAGCCAGTGGTTCCACTGCGACTGCAAAAAGGAGCGGTGACAGGGGGCATCCCTGTCTTGTACCACGTTTAAGCTCGAAAAAGGGGGACAGATTATTATTAGTACGAACAGCAGCCAATGGAGATGTGTATAACAATCTGATCCATGATATGAACTTCCGGCCGAAACCAAATCTCTCAAGTGTGCTGAAAAGGTAGCCCCACTCCACCCGGTCAAATGCCTTTTCAGCATCCAGTGAGAGAATTACCTCTGACATGCCAGGTGGAGAGGGGCTATAAAGGATGTTAAAAAGGCGTCTAATATTGAAAAAGGGGTAACGATTCTTTATAAAACCTGTTTGGTCAGGTGATATAATTGAAGGAAGAACACCCTCCAGTCGACGCGCCAGAACTTTGGCAAGTACTTTTGCATCAGTGTTTAGTAAAGAAATTGGCCGAAATGAATTGCACTCCAGAGGGTTTTTCCCTTTTTTAAGGATTACTGAGATAACTGCTTGGCGCATGGTCGGAGGTAAGGTCTTAAGTGAGAGTGATTCTTCAAACACTGACAGTAGTAAGGGGGCAAGTTGGTCTGAGAATTTTTTGAAAAAATCTGTCGGATAGCCATCCGGCCCTGGGGACTTGCCGCTTTGCATAGATCTTATCGCAGATATTATCTCCAGAGGCGAGAGGTCCTTCTCTAATGCATCAGCTATGTTTGGGTCCACGGATGGAACATGCAAGGGACTTAAGAAATCCTTTGTCGCTGAGGGTGTTGTCGACAGATCTGATGTGTATAGTGATTGGTAGAAATTTTTAAAACATGAGTTAATTTTGAGGCTATCTGTAGTCTTCAGACCCTGTTCATCATTAATTGCTGGTATAGTCTGATTGGCAGTTCTTTGTCGTAACTGATGAGCGAGAGCTCGGCCAATTTTTTCCCCATGCTCGTAGCACCCGTGTCGCGACTTTGAGAGGAGGTATTCAGCCTGCTGTGTTGATAAGATATCAAATTCAGTCTGCAAAGATAGACGCCTTTTCATTATGTCAGCAGATAGTTGATGACTGTATAATGTATCTAGCTCCATTATCTGATCTGTTAGTTCTTTAAGGCGTGCTGTGTTTGTTTTTGTTTTATTCGCACAGTAAGAAATGATCTGGCCCCGTAGGTATGCCTTTAGAGACTCCCATATGGTTGAACAAGACATTCCTGGCGTTTGATTAATGTCAAGAAATAGTTTTATCTCAGATGAAATAAAATTGATAAAAGGTTCTTCTGATAGGAGAAGAGGATTAAGTCTCCAAGGACGGTAGCCATACTGTGTGTTAGGAATGCGGATTTTTATGGTTAAAGGACCATGATCTGAAATGACTATGGCTTCATAATCACACTTAGTTACAGAGGAGAGAAGTCTTTTATCAAGGAAAAAATTATCTATACGAGAGTAACTCTTATGGACTGGGGAGTAAAAGGAGTATGCTCTAGAAGTGGGGTTACGGAACCGCCACACATCCGCTACACCGTATGTTTCAAGAAAAAGCTGGATAGTGCGTGCTGATTTAGACAAAGAGATCTTTTTGGAGGAGCTGCGATCTAAGGCCGGGGACAGTACACAATTTATATCGCCACCAAGGATAAGGTGGTGTGACGTCAGGTCTGGTAAGCGAGAAAAAAAGCTTGAGAAGAATGCTGGATTGTCCCAGTTTGGTGCATAAATGTTGGCCAGGATGACTGGAAGTGAGAAAAGTTGCCCCGTCACAATAATGTAGCGCCCTGCAGGATCTGAGTCAACGTTAGTCATTGTAAATGGTATATTTTTATCAATTAGGATGGCTGCCCCCCTAGTCTTTGAGCGGAAATTAGAGTGGTAAACCTGTCCTGACCATCCTCTCTTTATTTGAAACAGGTCTGTTGTGCGCAAGTGCGTCTCTTGAAGAAATGCAATATCGGTTTTCAATCGTTTTAGGTGTGTAAATACCTTTTTACGCTTAACTGGGTGATTTAGTGACTTTACGTTCCAGCTCACAAAGTTGACTGAGAGTCCCTGCTGCCCTCTGGTTGAAGTAGGATCAGTCATAACCTACTGAGTACAAGATGTTATGTAATGAAATTTCACATCTGGCTAAGCAAACTGAAAGAAAGAAAGATATAGAAAAAATAAATCCAAGATTTGAGCAAGTCTGGTATAATCCCTCCCCCCCATCCCATTCAACACCTGGGAAAACAAGGTGAACATGGTACCCCTCAAGAACAAATCCACACATAAGTGTTTGTGGTGGGGAACTCTGCAGAGCCTGCCGTTCAGGCCCCCGTCAAACACCTCAAAAGGACCAATCCAGTGCACTGCCACCATAGCACTTTAAGGCCTTCTATGCATTCAAGTAGGAAAAGAAGAGAGAGAAAAAAGAAAAAGAAAACAAAAAACTACTCAACAGGCTATTCAACACCGCATCTCTTATGGAGTCAATTAGTAGTTAGAAGGCATTAGAAATTCAACACTGTAGATTAGCCACAACATATAATATTAGGTTTACAAAACTTTACACAATAAGGCAATTTCCAAGCAACAAAACACTATTTGGCCTAAGAGTACAGGTGATCAGCAATGACAAAAAAGGAAAAAGGGAGAGAGAAAGGGTCCTTTGGTCAAGCCTTTGGTTCATTTTGAATATTGACCCTTTTGCACAATATAAGGTGGTGAAACTGTAACAGTCCCTCAGAGTGGCAACAACGACATCAGTCCACTGGGTACAGCCAGCTTGGTTATCTCTCCATGAATGTAAAAAGATATAAAATAATATTGTCAGAGTAGGTGGAATCTGAGGTTGAACAGTCAAACAGTCTCACTCACGCTACTCTGCTGCAGGAACGATGTGGCTCTTAACGTAGGTCATCGCTTTTTCTGCGTCGGTGAATTCCTTTACTTCTCCGTGATGAGTGACACGGAGACGGGCTGGGAAGAGTATACCAAACCGGACAGTCGGATGGTTGTGGAGTAGCTTTCGAACCTCGGTGAACGCAGCTCTGGCTTTGGCGACTTTTGAAGTGTAGTCCGGAAAAATAGCAACTGTCTCTCCGTTGTACCGAAGTGGAGCACGGGTGCGCGCCCGGCTCAGCACCTCGACACAGTCTTGGAAGTAGTGGAGTTTGGCTACGATTACTCGTGGTTTCTCACCAGGTTTTCTTGGAGCCAGACTTCTGTGTGAGCGGTCGACGAGCACATCTTTATCCAGCTGTAGTACTTCTCGCAGCAGCTTCGAGACCGATGTCGTGGAGCTCGATCCGGCCGTCTCAGGGACCCCCAGTATTCTGATGTTGCACCGCCGCGCTCTCCCTTCCATGTCCTCACACTTGTCTCGGAGCTCTGCCACCTCCATCTTCAGATTATTTACCGTGCTCTGTAAAGTCACCACCTCGTCTGACCATGTTGACATTCCGGTCTCCATGTCCTGGATTGTGGTTTTCATTTGGTCGATCTCGGAATTAATCGCCGCCATGTTGTTTTTTATTTCTGCTTTTACTGCCTGCAACTCACTTTTAAGGAAGTCGAAATCTTCAGCAAGTGCACATCGCATTTCTGATTTTATCACCGCCGAAATTTCAGTTTTCAGTGAGAGAAGAATCTCCGTTTTCAGGGACTCGGTGTCCATCTTTGTTGTAGTTGACCCTGGCGAAGACGTTTTTGCCGGGGTGGCAGTAGCAGTGTGGCTCGAGGCGGTGTCGGGCCTATTGTTCGCTGAACCAGTGTACTTGAATTTGCGCAGATTCGTCGCCATTCACTCAAACGAAGGCCGTCACCCGGCTTCGGAAATATTTTCAAAACAGACTGGTCGATGCCACAGTGCGCAGCGCGGTTGTTAACTTAAGATAAAAAAGTAAAAAGAAGATGCTCGACGGGAGCCCAAACAAAACACGTCTTACTCCATCGCCAGCTCAACAGCGCCCCCCAACAAATGTTATTCTAAATGAACTTCTCGTAAAACCCTTTAAATTAATGTAGTGTCTCATCAAAGGTGCTAATGTCCTGCTTTACAACAGTTAGTTGTATATTATGCATTTTGATTTTATTACTGTTAATACACTATATATACATCAAAGACATTCCGAGGCTGTCCTGCTTGAAAAGTCCCAATGTCCTGTGGAAGTTAGGGACAGTCTGTATGTACATTACTTAGTTGCTGCTTTCCATTTTTAAAATAATAATGCTACTTGAGTACACCAGCACGTTAGCAGCTCTATGAGACTGTACATAAAGGAGAGAAGTTTATGATGTTGTTTTGGGTTACTACTAGAATAGTTTTGCATGCTTTATTGTTTCAACAGTTACAGTGCTTTGAAAAGGTATTTGGCCTTTAACAGATTTCTTTTGTTTTTGCTTTTTTGTCACATGTTTCAGATCATCAAACACATTTTTGTTTCAGACAAAGATAACCTGAGAAAATACAAAATGCAGATAAATGATGTTAATAATTATGATAAAAATGATTTGATTTATCAAGGGGAAAAAGCTATCCAAACAAAAAAAAAAAAGTAAATGCCTCTACACCTAATAACTGGTTGTGCCACCCTTGGCGGCAACAACTGCAATCAAGCATTTGCGATAACTGGCAATGAGTCTTTCACATCGCTGTGGAGGAATTTTGGCCCACTTTTCTTTGCAGAATTGTTTTAATTCAGCCACATTTGAGTTTTTTTCAAGCATGAACAGCCTGTTTAAGGTCATGCCACAGCATCTTAATCAGATTTAAGTCCAGACTTTAACTAGGCCAATCCAAAAACTTGATTTTTTTTTTTTTGAGACACTTATCAGGAAGGCCAGCTCCATCCTGGGATGCCCTCTTGACCCAGTGCAGGTGGTGGGAGACAGCAGGATGATGGACAAGCTGTCATCGCTGCTGGTGCAGGAGTCCCACCCCCTGCAGGACACTATCACAGCACTGGGCAGCTCCTTCAGCAACAGACTGATACACCCCAAGTGTGTGAAGGAGAGGTATCACAGGTCAGACTGTACGACCAGCACTGCTCCCAGTAGCATACACAACTCATTTCTGATTTTTAGTTGCACTATCTGGTCAAATTTATAGATACCCATATTTATTATTATTTGTAAATAACAATTCACCGACTATTTTTATAATTGTAATTTTAATTGCATGTTAATTTTGGACAGAATTATTTTCATATGTATATAGGAGTTTATTCTATTCTGCTCTATTTCTTACCTTTTAATTATATTGTTTATTTTTTACTATTCGTATTGTTTTTTTTTAAATACAACTCTACTTTGGCTTAGGGAGAGAGAACTCTGGAGCGACTTGAACCTTTGTGAGTTATAAATCCATTAACATAACTTCCTTGTGGGGGCTAACAAGTCGCCTTCCACTTATTCAACGTGCTTAAATATGAGTAACATTTCAGAAGAGCGCCCATTTGTGCAGTACTAATATACTGTGTGTGTATATATGTATGTATATATATATATATATATATATATATATATATATATATATATATATATATATATATATATATACATATATACACACACACACACAGTATATTAGTCATTAGGGCCACTCATGGGTCGTTGACCCAACTGGCTTCCATGTGTGTTTCTAGAGCTAGGTGAGCCTAGGTGTGAGCAATTGTTAAGCTGTCTGGGGAGAAAACACTACTGGTGGGTGATAAGTAGTGTCGTAGACCACCTCCTCTGTTCGTTTGACATAATTGGATTCATTTACTCCTCTTTCAAACCGTCTGTGTTTTCTGGCCAAGATGTTTATATTGTTGCCCTCAAAGGAATGATTTTTGGAGTGGAAGCGGACAGCAGAGTCTGCACCAGAGAAGTTGGCCCTTATCTGTTGTGCCATTTGTTGATGGAGAGGTTTTTCTGTCTCCCCAATTTACAAAAAAATGTACATTCCTGGCTGCACTGAACAACACAAACTACATTACTCTGCTTGTGCCTAGGTGGTTTGTCCTAATGTGACAAAGGAATAAAGAGAGAGAGAGAGAGAGAGAGAGAGAGAGAGAGAGAGAGAGAGAGAGAGAGAGAGAGAGAGAGAGAGAGAGAGAGAGAGAGAGAGAGAGAGAGAAGGAAGGGGAGAGGGAGTCTAGAAGATCCAGGGGGTTAGGTCCTTATTTCTGTTCAACTGTTAATATAACTATTATACAACCAAAATAAAATTACGTAGTCAGAAATTAAGTTTTTAGTTCCAATCATTTTTTTTTGACAGTGACACCTATAAAAATAGAATGACTGTCAGGATTAAAATACTCACTGAGGGCTTAGTAATCTATCTATAAATACAAGGAATCTCTGTCTGTCTGTCTGTGTGTGTATGTGTGTGTTCCTCAAATATCTCTGCGGATCAGGATCAGACTGACCTGAGAGTTTCAACATGGCTTCTGCGTGGTTCAAGGGTGTGCTATTTCGCATTTGTTTGGACTGCAATGATACCGTTAATAAATTATTTCATAAATGCTTTACAAATTCCACGAGCATTGTCCATCGGAGCCACTACAGTCACGTGCGCACCAGAGCCAATCACTGCACACTGTGGCCACGCGCGCACCAAAGCCAATCACTGCAGAGCCCACCGCGACCCCCCACCTTAAGAAACAAGCAGATTTATACCTGCAGCGGCGCGAGCTGGACCGGGATTTTGCCGGCGGTTCGGTCCTGTTCTTTTCTGTTCTGTGCATCTAAACTGACTGTTGTGGATTAATGAGATTAAACGAGTCCGGACCGAGTCTGTTCGGGTCTGAGGAGATCCGGAGACGCGCGGACAACAAAGTGGAATCGGAATCTGTGGATGTTCGTGTGTAGCTAGCCGCTAGCTACACGGCCCACCTCCCGAGGCGACGGACCGGAAGCATCGGCACGTCCAAAACCGGACCAAGGGTAAATAATGTCCGCCACGCTTTTTTCGCGAACATCGCCATCACGTTTGCTTTGTGTCTGGTGCAGGAAGAAACGGTAAAAACGGGCTTTTGTCACGAAAGTGTCCAAGCAGCAAGTTTGGTTGTTGAGGAACAGGAAGTTGTGGGAGGGACCTAGGTGGATGATTGACATGCAGCGACGGTCGGTGTGTGTGAGAGTTGAGAGATTTGTGACATTTAGCGTGTTTGGAGTGTGTAGTTAGTGTGTTATGTAGTGTTTGGTGTAGTGTGTTTAGTGAGTAGTGGAGTAGTTTTTTTGTTTAATGAGTCAGAATAATGAGGAGAAGCTGAATGTGGAGCAGGCAGTCCAGCTATTTATTCAGCTGGAAGGAGCACAGGCAGACCTGAGCATTGCCTGCATTTAAATGTAAATAGTTACACATAATTTTGTAAATTTTTTAAATGTAGGCACACATTTAGATAAACAACTATTTATATTTGCATTATCAGTAAAAAATAAAATAAAAATGGTTTGTTAAACATATTTGTGGTTTTCACAGTAAAAAAAATCTAGGCTAACTTTTTCTACTCGGATTTCCTGTTTTTTTTTTTTGTGATTTTAGGTCCATTGTGTTAATACAGTATGTCAAAATTTAAAAAAATAACTGTACAGTCACACATGTGAGGTTGTGCTGAAAATAATGACACCAAGTAAATAGCTTTTAAGATGAAATATAATGGCAAAATCAAAATTATAGGTGCTGCGCAGCGATGGGTCTGGTCCGGGCTATTTTTTGGCTAAATTAAGCAATTCTGAGCAACAAACAGGAGAATAGGAAGACAAGACAGTTGACAACAATGTTCACTTTGGACAACTTGAGGCTTGAACTCACAACTTCTGGAACCAAAGACTGTCATCTATTGCTCTGAGCTAATTGGCAAGTGGCATTATAACAGTGGCTTGACAAATTGATTAAGCCATTCACTGTTGTGCAGGCAGATTTGAAACCACTGTAAAAAAAATTCAGTTATCAAGACAAAAATCTGAAAATACACATATTGCAGCATGGAGATGTTGGTAATTTGTTTTTAAAAATGATTAATTTGCTCCATAAGTGAATAACTAATGTTTAAAAATGCTGCTTGCATTGACTGCAATTATTCACATGAGAGCAGAATTCAAAATGTTCTCAAAAATTCAGTTTTTTAGGTAAAATTCTGATATTTGTCAAACATCATCTACCATGACTCTAAAAAATGTTCAATTTTTTCATGAACATTGAAGATTTATTTATCTATCGATTTATTTGCAGGTAGGCTATATGTTTACAGTAGTGTTCACAGTCAAACATTTTCATGCACTGTAGGCAAAAATTGTGAGTGATGGACTTCATAATTTTTAATAGGTTTAAATGTACAAAAGTTTCTTTAGTACTGGGGCTACAGTTTGAAGTTCTAGCAGGTTGATTTGTTATGAATTTTCAAAGTTTTAACTTTAGACGCTTGCTGTAGCGCAACCATCAGGACTATTGGCTTGGGTTTACAGCTGAAGTAATCTGGCATGAGACTGGACATGCAAAATTCCGTTAGCTTTCACCCATGGTCCAGTCCAAGCTATTTGTTTTTATTTAATTTAGAGGCTTGCGGTGATGCCACCATCAGGACAATTGTCTTGTGTTTCATATTGAGGACATCTGACATTTTGATCTGTCATCATCCTCATCATCACCCTGGCTGGGTCTTGAACACACAACCCTTGACACCAAGAACCAGCTCCTAACTCGCTGAGCTAATTGGCTGGAAGTGAGACTGCTGTGTAGCTGCATTTGTCAACTCAGGGACTAACTGTCCAGGCAGCTGTTGTCAAGGAAGATTTCAAAAATGGTCAAAATGTCAGAAATTCTGTTACCTAAACAAAAATCTGATAATACATAAATTGTATCTTGACAGCATGGAAATGTTGGCGATTTGTTTTTAACTCTAAGTGTTTTGCTTCATAAGAGAAAATCTGATGTTTAAAAATGCCAGTCTTACATTGACTCCAGTTGTTCCCATGAGAGCAGAATTCAAAATGTTCTCAAAAATTCAGTTTTTGAGATAAAATTCTGATATTTGCCAGACTTCATTAACCACGACTCCAAAATATTGTCAATTTTTTTCAGGAAGATTGAAAATGTATTTAGCAAGAATTTGATAGTATATGTTTACAGTACTGTTTACGGTCAAACATTTGGATGCACTGTAGGCTTAATTTTTGATAAATCAAAAATCTGAGAAACAAGTTTTGTGGACGGCGGTCTGAAGATGCTCTCTAGCAAGTTTGGTGAGAATTGAGCAAAAATTGTGGGAGGAGATAGATTTTATACGTTTTACAGGTTTTGAAAAAAACTGAGTGATTGACTTCATAATTTGTAATGAGTTTAAGTGGACTAAAGTTTCAGCAGTATTGGGGCTACAGTTTGGTGAAAGTTTCAAAACTGTAGCATGTACTGTTGATTTTGTAGGTATTTTTAAATTTTTTAAATTTAAACGCTTATTGTGCCCCCCCCAGGAGGAATATTGACATGTCCTTGGAATTAAGTCAATCTGGCATGGGGCCGGACATTTCTGTAAAGTTTGGTGAGTTTTCGCCATTGGGAAGTATGACTTCCTCGGAAGAAAGAAAGAAGAAAGAAAGAAAGAAAGAAAGAATTCCTAGGAATACAATAGTGTCCTGGCAGCTTAGCTGCCCGGACCCTAAATAGTCAAAAACAGCCAATTATACCCTGGAATATCGGATTTCACAACAAACCTAAATATCCCTGACGTCCCACCTTCAAACACAGCCTCATTTGGCCAGCCATAAAAAAGCCCTTAACCTCCCACTTTTTTATAGGAATACACTTTTCTTACGGGCACTGCACTAGTATATTTAATACAATCAGTCTATTTCATTGAACTGAACCTTAGAATGTTTTTGTTTTTTAAAAAAAAAATTTTATCTGACAAAAAAAAGAATAATAACAGACACAAAAATTCCATACAGCAGTGGTTTTGTAAGGCATGTGAAAATGCAAATATTTATGACTGAATGACAGTAACAGTAAAATAAATGTTAGTTAGTAGTAGTAGTTAAGATTACCAACCTATTAATTATCATCCACTTTAAAATGCAGTCATAAATCAAAAGAGGTAGTTTGAGACTGTTGCATGAAGCTCAGCAGCACATCTTTTGCACACATTTCATGTTACAGATAAGGTAACACACACACACACACACACACACACACACACAGCCCACAGCTCCTGGCTGTCAGTCAAAAGGCCACTGAGTATGGTCTTCAGCTGTTATTGTCCATGCTTTGACATCAGTGGCAGAAAGCTTCATTGCAATGCACTCAAGACTGGTGACCTGAGACAGAATACAAATACACATAGAGCCGCACATTTGTTGTATTCATGTGCATTTCTTACACAGTACACAGCAACACACACACAATCACACACACACATATACAAAACCACACATATGCACAAAGAGACAGGTTGAGTGTGACACAGTGAGAGGGAATTTGAGGCATTCAGTAGAAACTGGTGGGGATTCAGGAATTAGCAGAGATTTATTTTCATTCTCTTAAGGAGCACTGCTTTTGGAAAACTCAACCAGTTGGAATGTTTAGACCCAACTTGCACCAGACCATCCACATCGTCGCATCCAGTTAGATTGGTGTGTGAGTGAGTGATTGTGATATTAACTGACATTGTGCTATGTGTTGTCATTATGAAATTCCGCGGTGACCTTAATCCATTGCTGCTAAAGGCACTTTGAAGCTTTCAGACCAACCTCTGCCTTTCGCTCTCTTTTCCTCTCTCACTGTCCATCTGTTGCCCACTTTTCAATGGACAGTTTCAAGGCCTGCTCAGCATTTCAGAGGCTTTTAACAACTCTATTGTTACTTATAAAGCTGGATTTAGACACTGAGAATCAGCGAAAAGCAAGGGAGAGCAAGAAAGACAGAGAGCGAGAGAGAGAGAGAGAGTGAAATCATCCACACAATGCCTCAATGTTATTATGAAAAATGAAAGGAAACACTACAGCTCCCCTGGGTATTAAAACAACACAAAAAGACACAAAATGGAACAAGTGGATAAACAGATTAAGATAAAGGGCAAAAGCTTTAAACCCTTAAATGACATACCCGAACGGAGAAACGAGTGGAGCAGCAGGAAGATCAGCCATTCTGAAGATTAAAGTCACTCCAGGTGGGATTACATTTTGAAGCGCCTTGTTCTGTGAATGTTTTCCTGCCTGTACTGACATGTCAGAGGACTTTACCAATTCCACATACATAGTTTTTTTTCTCATTATAATCCGCAGAGCTCAGCAGCTTAATGCAAATCCTGTGTTTTTTAATTTGTCCTCCTAGAGGTACACAAAAGTGTGCTTTTTGTCTTGATTGGTTTGGTCTGGATCCCTCAGTTTCAATTATAAATCAAATCCCACTCCCCAAAAAATGCTGGGTTAAAAACGACCCAATATGGGTAATTTTCAACAATATTGCTGGGTAACGATTGGACCAACTACACACCGGGTTAATCTAATCAAGCAAGAAGGGTTGAAAATTAAATTGAAACGCTGGGCCATATTTACCAAAATGGCAATTAAATTAGTTAAATAGTTTATTAAATTAATTAAATATTTCTATCCAAATGTTGGGTCATATTAATTGGAATGCCGGGTTATTTTTTGCCCACAAATAGATTATAATTATTTGAATATTTAGTTACGGTAAAATCTTTCCAGAAAACAGTTAAATTATTTTGATATACTGTCATATCACAAAATACATCCAAGATTTAGTACAAGAGGTCATTTAGAAAAAAAAAAAAAGAATTATGATCATTCAATCTATAATTGATTCTGGATTGAATGGACAACAGCAAACAATCATAATCAAAGCAAGCAAGAGATACCAAAAGATTCCCACTCCTGTTTGAGGAGGGCAGGTCTTTAGTTAGTCTTTTTATCTCTGGTTAAATCAATTTGTGATTCACTCTAGAGTCACTGTGACTTTGAAATGAAAGAGCGTCTGCATGCATTTTGTCAAATCTCTGTGTGTGTACGACTGTGTAAATAAAAAGAAAGAAATCTATTTAGTACCTCTCTCCGAATTTCTCCATGAGGCATGACACCAAAATTTGGACTAAGCATTGTCTCTCTTACGATCACACTTTCTTCATCAAGGCTCTCCTCTCAAGAATCAGCTTGCCCACAGTTGAGGCTGTGAGAATCTGGCAGATATCCTGAGAATGACAAGACACAACATATCTGATGAGGTTTTGTTATTGTCAAATGATGTTAATTGTTACAGTTAAATATTAAAAAAACTAAATGCCAAGTCTTAAAGAGTGGAACTTAGAAATACAGGAGACACAGTCATAGATGTAATACACACGGTATCGCTGGATCCACTAGTGCTTTTCATTTCTACATGTAGGATATGAGTGTCGTTGTGGTTGGGACATCAAATATTGTATATGGGCTAGTAGGTGGCACAGCAAAAAATGCATGAAAACAAACAATAATCAGATTCATAGAGCGATGCAGAGATGACATTTTTTGTAGGCTAATCCAGAAGTCAGAATGGCTCTGGTCCCCTCGACAAAAGGCTTATGGGATTTTTTTTAGTTGTAATTTTTTTTGGGGGGATTTTGGATAATTGCAGAGAATAAACTGAAGATTATCTTCACTAACTTTTAGTATTTTTGTAATGTTAAAGCAATCGCCAGAAGTAAGAAGCTAGCGTTAGGCAATCAACAAACTACATCAAAGTCACCTGACTGTGCCGTGATCACCACTAAGCATACTACTACACCGTACTACACTATATACTATAGCACATGTTTTTATCACAGGCAACAAGTAAATGAAATGTCCTCATTCAGTCCCTTTGGAATCAGTGTGTCAAGGCAATGTATCCAATAGGCTTCTCTGTGGTGGAGGTTTGATGGGAGTGCTGTAGTTAGTTTGCCAGTTGAGCCCAATTAAAGGAAAACTACTAAAGAAGGACGTTTCACATTATTAAGCAGGCCACAGGTTTCAAGCAATATGAAAATATGAAATGAAAAAGGATCTCTCTGCTGCCAAAAAAGCGTCAAATAGTGCAATGCCTTGGACAAGGTTTGAAAACGTTAGATATTACATGAAAACTTAAGCGGGATCATTGTACTGTGAAGAGATTTGTGGCTGATTCACAGCACAGAGGGGTTCGTGCAGATAAAGGCATAATGAGGAAGGTTTCTGCCAGACAAATTCATCGGATTAAGAGAACAGCTGCTAAAATGCCATTACAAAGCAGCAAACAGGTAGTTGAAGCTGCTGGTGCCTCTGGAGTCCTGCGAACCTCAAAGTGTGGAATCCTCCAGAGGCTTGCAGTTGTGCATAAACCTACTATTCCGCCACCCCTAACCAATGCTCACAAGCAGAAACGGTTGCAGTGGGCCCAGAAATACACGAAGACTAATTTTCAGTCTTGTTAACTACCAAATGATGGATGGAGTAGTGGATGGTTGACGGATGGCCACCATGTCCCAACAAGGCTGCAACGTCAGCAAGGAAGTGAGGAGTGATAATTTGCAAAATTCAACAAATGACCATTTTCAGTTCTTACAACCTATAAAATGTGAAACTCTGTTGTGCATGATCATTTGGAACAGTGCCTTTTGAGTTTATTTTTGAAAAAAAAATACTGTTATCATTGGGAGGTTTGTTCAATAAAATTTGAATTATATCCGAACGGTTGATGACTCGAAAATTATCGACTATTTAGGAAAATCAAAGAGAAATATCATTTGCATGATAATTTGGAATGTGGTGTAGTTATCAAATGTTAGGGGACCAAATATGACTGAACCAGTTGAATACTGGAGTGAATAATGATTAAAACTCCACCAGGATGTGAACACAGACAAACTTGTTTCCTTTCAAATCCAATGATGGAATATAGAGATGAACCAATAACGCATGTCTAAAAGCTGTATTTACACTACAGTACATACTACCAAAATTGTATTCCGGTTAACTGGACATGAGTGAGAAATGAACTGGGGAAATATGAAACAAAGCAGCAGATGGATGAATACATTGCAGGAAATCAGTGTCAGGGGAAGCATTCCATTAGATCACACTAAAATAATAACATTACTCTGATGAGAGTAGTTTTTCCAAGCTGTTCTATTGAATGGCTCTATTTTCAAACTCCACTAATGATGACAAAAATACAACTTCTGTTGGTCCTGACAATGCAAGTGTCTTGTTTATCTTAGGTGTAGGAGGCAGAAAGCATCCGCAACAGTCATCTGGGCCCAGTTCAACTGTTGTCTCTTTGTCTCCTGGAGGGAGTTTGATGTGTTCAAGGTCCATTTAAGGGCGGAAATACCAAGGCTAAAAGCAAAAGGAAGAAATGGAACCACCCTAACACAAGTGATAAAGAACACTGCCTAACAGAGCAGAGAGAAAGGACAGAACACACAGGAACACACTAAATAGTGCATACCTCTGCCAAGGTTGCAAAAACCTTTAACATTTTCATGATACATTTCTACATCTTCTAATTTCTGACAAATCAGTGTTCTAAATGATGGATTAATTATTGGGACATCATCTTTTATATAAACTATGGATTAAAACAAAAGAAACAAAAGTGTTTGGATTAAATGCAGTTGTACAATTTCTTGTCTTATAAAGACATTAGTAAGCATATTGTCTCAAGAGTATGAGTATTATTGTTATTATTATCTAAAATAAATACATAAATACATGATAATGATGATGATAATAATAATAATAATAATAATAATAATAATAATAATAATAATAATAATAATAATAATAGTTATAATGATGATGATGATGATGATGACGATGATGATAGTAGAAGTAAAGCATGACAACAGTAGCGGCAGGGCCAACCAGCATCCATGGGAACCTGAGAGAGCAGAGAGCACAGAGACTCCAGGGAAGAAGCCAAGTCAGTGACATGAATGTATACAGATAGAGAAAGAGGAGGTCCGTACATCATGGGGAATCCCTTGGGATTCAACTAAACCTATAGCAGCATAGGTAGGAGCCTGTGCATGTTTTAACTATAACCTTTATCAAAAAGAAACGTTTTAAGCCTGCTCTTAAATGTAGAGAGGGTGTCTGCCTCCCAAACCAACACTGGAAGATGGTTGCCCAGGAGAGGAGCTTGATGGCTAAAAGGGTGGAGTACTAGGATACTGTTATGTCTTTAATAGAAATAGAGAAATATCTTCTCTAATATGAGTTCTTGTCGGTACACCTGCAGCAGCATTCTGGATAAGCTGGAGAGTCTTTAGAGACTTATTTGGGCAGCCTGATAAATGGGAATGAACAATAATCCAGCCTTGAAGTAACAGAAGAATGAATTTATTTCTCTGCATCTTTTTGAGACAAGATTTTCCTGATTTCTTAAATGTCCCATAGGTTTTGAGTGAGTTTTATGTGGGAGTTGAAGTGACAAATCTTGATCAAAAATAAGATTCCTCACTGTGGTGTGGAGGCCAGAGTATTGCCATCCAGAGTAGCTATATCATTAGATAATGTGTTTTCCAAGATGTTTAGGGCCCAGCACAATAACCTCTGTCTTGTTGGAGTTCAGAAGCAGAACATTGCAGGTAATTAAGGTTTTTATGTGCATAATGGAGAAGAATATTTGTACATCATCTGCAAAACAATGGGAACTAATAGAGGGGTTTGTAATGATATTCCTCAAAGGAGGCATATATAAAGTGAAAAGTATTGGTCCAAGCACAGAACCTTGTGGAACTCTGTACTGAACTTGTACAAACTGAGATTGGTCTGATAAATGGGACTTAAATGTTTCAGTCTTTTCAATAGGATGTTATGGTCAACAGCGTAAAAAGCTGAACTAAGATAAAACAAAACTAGCATGGAGACAAGCTAATCCATAAATAACTGAAATCGAGGGACTTCTTAGAGGAAGCGTGTTAAGCTGGGCTACAGCAATGTACGATAATAAACCAAATTTCATCTTTTGATTGTGTTTTTGATCAGTCAGTGCGGGGAGGAGATGCACATATTAATTTCTTCTTTCTTCATTAAGGTCCTTGTAGCCTAGCCTAGAGTATTCTTTTGAATTATTAACTGTAGCTGCCGAGATGGGGGGTGGAATGGAGTCCCTGTGTTCACCCTGTTATTCATCGTTTCTGTTTCTCTGATTTTAAGGGTAGGTTACAAATAAAGTTATCATTATTTCATATTAATTTTACATCCAATGAATGCTTTCTTAATCTTTATGAAGTTGCTATGAATGTATAAAAACAAGGAAGTTGCTAGAGTAAAGTTCTGGCCACACAGATCACTGTATAAAAACATAACTATATAGCTTGGTTTGAAAAAAAATAAAAATAAATCACACAACTTGATTTGGATGAAACTGGACCACATTATATGGGGAAAGTATCTTTGTTTCTTCCGCTGTCCTCTGGCTTCCCAGTGAACACGACTGGACCAGACCAGGACTGAACACAGCCTGTGAGACAGCAGATGTCAGTTTGATGGTAGGGGATACAGCAGAGAGATGCTTTAAAGGGGCTCTGACCAGGACTATGACTCTGGGGATGAGAAGACAAGACAGGCATGGACAGGAGAGGCATGCAGCAGCAGAAAATGGCATGTAAAACCAGAATATATTCACATTTTACACCGTAAACTAAAGATTTATTTCAACCAAACCAGAGGTGATTGTAGGAAGAAAAAAACATGACTGTTTTATTTTTTGTTGATGTTGGTTTGAATGAAGTTGTTTCAAGATTAGTTAACAAGGCAATTAAGCTTTCTTAGTTAGCGTGAGGTTTTTTTTTTTCGTCATGGCAATAATATCTTATTTGCTCTGGGTTGCAGACAACGCTCACCCATGTGGTTCAGTTCAACATGAATTGAATAAAGTGAAGTACACTTCCTTAATTTTATGATGCAGTAACACCTGTTACAGTAGTGTAATAATTGTTCTCATAAAAAAATACAGCAACCTGTTACTGTGATAGCAAGTAGACTACTGTAATAATTACTGTAAAAAACAATTTCAGTATTTTATAGGTACTGTGTTTAGATTTATAAGCATACTGTGGAATGTATTTAACAAGTTTCTTAATGTTGCAGCCAGTTACTGGACATTTCACAGAATTCTTGTTAAAGCGCATGTTTACCAGACATTTAAAGGGAGATAAGTCCATGAAATATTTCACACCCTTTTGCTTTTATCCTCAGTGGTTACACTCTGTTAAACTTATGAGTAGATGACATGTCCATTGTCTCTGTCAGTGTCAGTGTCAGTGGAGCAGACTCTGTGTTGCTATAATCAAAGGTTTGTCTAAGATTTCTCACTCTGCTTTTGCTTAAATGCTTTTTAACGCTGCTGTGCCTGGACACACCACTGTGCCACAAAGTCTCATGACACTAGCTCTTTAGCACTTGAATGGCAACTTAAATAATATAATAATTTTAACACAGTGATGGCTGTGCTTTCAGTTATCAAAGCCATTTGCAGGAAAAACACTGTTGTCATCAGGTAAAGGCTTAATACTGTCACAGAGTTTGTATAAAAAGCATAAATAAAATCCATATCTGTGTACCTTTGTAAGCAGAGAGATAGTATTATTCTTACTATATCTTTATTCAAACTACAATTACATTGTGTCGGTTGTGTATCACATTTTCTGTTTGTTGTGCCATTTCTTAGTAAAAGGTTCAGGATCTGAAGTACCAGATCAAGGGAGCTTCCCAGAGTCCCTGTGTACATCTGATGTGGCAGTGTTTCTATTGACAAAGACACAAGTCTCAGTGGAGCACCCTTTAATAGCATCAAAGAAAAAAGGCAAGAGATTAAGAGCGAGGGAGGATAATGAGGGGAGGTAGAATCATAAAGAGAAAATTAAATATACGGCTACACTAGAGAATTGGAATGACATAACTGTTAGTTGCGAGCCAGCGCTGATGGTCTGACTGAGGTAACAAAATGGAGGAGAGCAGCTCTTTTGATCTACAGCCAACTGAATCATGACCTCGAAAATAATCCTCAGCATGTTGTAGTTTCTCTAATCATGTGTTGATAGAGCTGGAACACAACATCATCCAGTTTAATACTCGCAGACTGACCACTGATCAACCTTGAGACCTATAGGGACAATTTCAAAACCATTGTGTTTACATGTGTGACATTTGTCTTTCTGCTCCTGCTATTCCCACCAGGGCAGTTGCTAGGAATTCTGGGCCCCATGAAAGAATATCGGTGTGGGCCCCTCTACCCCATTCATTGCCACCTTCAATTTTCTTGTTTTTCAGTATTCTTGACGGTGCCTGGTGTAATACAGCCAATTTGTTTCCTTTTTTACGATTAACGACTTAACAAGTCAGAGTGTTGTTATGTAAATTATGTATAATTAGTTGTCTTATTCTCATTTCACTGATTTGCAACACGTTATTACACCTCTGATTGCAAATACATTTTCAATTAACCACTCAACAAATAGGTAGTGGGTCACTAATAAACCAAAACAGCCAACCAGTGTCTACATCACTCACACACCATCAAAGGCATCATTGGACTGCTGGGCTGAGCGTCTGCTGTGGGGTCAAACTCAGATGAAGCAGCCACTGCTGATTCTAGTGCAGCAGAACATAAAGTTTTTTGTTCCATTATATATATTGTAAACATTACATGTTATGTTTCATGGAGAAACTGATGCAGAACTAACCTATTCTTGGACAAAATCTAAATGGGCTTCTTAGTACCATAGCTCTAGGTGGACAGCTTCACTTTACCAGGCAAAAAATATTTTTAGACCATTCAAAACTTGGTGTAAACTGTCCACAACTCTAAATAGTCTTCTTTACTTTGTTGTTGTCAGCTATTATGGTGTCTTTTATTTTATACTGCTATGAAAACAAACAAATCTTTGAACATTTTACTTTTTTGTATTAAGGCTATTCAAATGTCCCACTAATAACACATTTTACAAGACCACATTGAACACATCATGATAACGTAACTGACCTTCGTCAGATGGTCATAATTACTGAGTAGAACTTAAATGCGTCATAATACAATTCAATGCAGCCTCTGAATGGGCGCATACTGGAGCACTGTCCGACAGTGATATGTGTGACACACACAGTCACTGTAGTAAATTAGTAACGTTCAGTTATAGCTACTCTAGGAACCGTTGCTCTACAATGAACTGGCGACTTGTCCAGATTGTAGCGCGGCCAGATGACAGCTAACGTAGGCTCCAGCCTGCGCCCCGTCAAAGGTAATGTTACAGACATTAAATTAATGAAGTAGGCTAATTGTTTCAGCCGCCCCCGGTAGTTTTACTCTCACCATTCTTAGAAAATAAGTTGTTGATGTCCTGGGCCCCTGCTCTGCTGCTCCTACTCCTGGCCTGCTTCTCAACTCTCTTCTGGTGTCCGGACTTGTGCTTTTTGGTGGGCATCCTAACCCTGCTGGAGTTCGCTCGCGCTCACTTAATTGCGATGAGGAAGAACCATGGGAAGAACGAACCGCGGTGTGGACCAAACCATTTTTTAAGAAGGGACCAACGGGGTTAAAAAGAATATTAAAAATAATTAAAATTAGAATATTATATGACTGTTTCTTTGTTTTAACTCATATTCATTCGTATGAATATATATTAGTTCAGTGTATGCACAACCATTTTGTTATAGAGGCTACTTGGGGCTGTGTGTGGGCCCTATAGCGGGCTGTGGGCCCTTAGAATTGTCATCACCTTTCCCCCCTATACGACGGCACTGATTCCCACTCAAGGTTGCAACATGGTGTGAGATTTCGAGACATCTGTCTGCTCTCACATTATCGCACACTATTCCCTCTGTCTTGTGGGAACCATTCTGCATTTTCTCACACTCTATAACCACTGTAGTTTGGGAACAGGACACAACAAACTGGCTTGGCCTGTGTGGCTCCTTAGCACAATCAACCAAGATGGTGCAAATAATCTCTGCTCTAAAGATGGCTCATTTGCAAACGAATCAGTTCGAAGGAATGACTCTTTAACGCAAACAAACTGAGCTGATTCCACACTTCACTTCCCTCTCGTTCCCTCTTCTGTTCTCACAGACTAGTTGCTGTGTTGTTCACTGTTTAGTTATCTGTGTGGTGAAGAAGTGTTGAATTTCATTCCGTCCGTAGCTCATCTTTCCCGTTCAGTCAGTCAGTCACCCTTGGCTTACCTCCAATACATGTCAATTTAATGTCAAGGTGAATATACACATTATCCACTGTTGTGTTGTCTAAAAGTACACATAATCATGAAGTTGCAGCTATGTAATTGCCTTGAACTACAGTGTTATGTTGACTCAGGGACGTGCACAAACATTTGGAGGGGCTATTGCACACACACACACACACACACACACACACACACACACACACACACACACACACACTTACAGTATATCTTCTGCCTTACTATTTGTTAGTTTGGACCGTCAGATAATAATTGATATAATTCTGCATAAGTTCTATAATGTACCTTTAAATTAAGGATACTATTGTCCACAGCGTCCATATTTCTCCTCATCACACTCTTGACATGACAGTAACTCTTTAACACTCAGCTTATCACCCTCATTATGTAGGCTACCTGTCTGATGTGTTGTGTGATGCTGCACATGCTCTCCCTTACTCTCAGGTCTGGAGCCTTGTGGTTGGGCCTCATCTTAAATAGAATGATTAGACTTATACAGTATACTGTACTTTTCACTGATAAAAATGCACTGACAACTGAAACCTCTATTGCAGTCAGTTCAGTTTCCATATAATGGAATATTATACATATATATTTACATATTTATACATTCACAATACTATGCATAGCACATACTGTAAACTGTATAGTGCAGTGTTTGTAACTTACAGAAAATGCTTCTGATAAGATAGACCTACTTCACATTCAATAAATTAGGTAAGATGGTGTCTTATCATTATCAAAATGCTTCACCTACTGCAGCTGGCCTGCTGTCAGTTTTGATGCATTTCTTTTTTTGATTCTCTTTCTTCTTCAACCGTCTCTGTTGTGAAGGCATTCTTAAGCACACAAAATTAACATTAGTGAGTCTATATATATATAAATGTATATATAAAGTATATATTTAGTAAGCCTACATTAACCAATTCACGTGGCATATTGACTTTAAGCAATATATAATGCATGATTAAAAAGTAAAAAAAAACAGTGTTGGTGAAGCTGCTTTGAAAGTATAGCTTTCCAAACTACCATTACTTTATTACTGGAAGAAGTTAAACTACAGCAAAGTTACTCTAGGGATAAATCTAGTTTGGTTAACTGAAGCCACTTAGAAAAAAAAATTCAAACTACTGACAAACTGACAATGAACATATGATATAAAATTATAGCAAAAGAAATTGCCAGTTCATTGCAATTAGACTGTAAGTGCAATTTCTTTCCTCACAGTTCATAAATAGATAAAATAAAAATATCTAAAAAATTAAATAACATTTGTTATAAATTGACAATGAAAGTCTAAATAAGGAAATAAAAAAGGGGCCTGTTGCCTCGTCAGCTGCAAAATGTATTTAAGCTAGTAGTTTAACTAGAACACGTGTAGTTCACGACTCCCAAACTATATCGCATCACATCCAATGGAACAGATACATTGTTTCATTTTGGGATGGAACCAAGTGAAAATCCACTACCGTATCTCCCGGTAGCTCAACGGTGTTTTGTGATGCTGCGTGCTGTCAGTCATTGCGGCAACACATGCAGTGTTAAGTCTGATTTATGCTTCTGCGTCGCGGCGACGGCGTAGCTACATCGTCGACGCAGACCCCTCCACGGACACTACGCCGTAGCCTGACCTGCGCCTCCAAAAAATCCTGACTACGCGTCACGTCGACGCGTCGAGACGCGAACGGCAAGGACTGTGATTGGTCCGCTCAGAATGTCATTTCTGGCAGTTGCTTTTTCTTCTGCGTTGCCTGTTCTTCAACATTTGTAATAACAGCATTTGTTGTTCAATATCCACGAGCTCCATCTCCAAAAACACCCGCTCCATCTCAGTTGCCAATGTTTACTGTCTGACCGGAAGAAAACCAAGGAATCCGATATGAACCCCCCGAAACCAAACAAAGACACAGCCACACCCCTCTAGCGGTTTGGCGGTGAATTGCAGAACAACGCGTTCCCTCGACGCAGAACTTCGAATGCTCAATGACGACGTAGGGTTGACGACGTAGCTACGCCGTCGCGCGACGCAGAAGTATAAACCAGGCTTTAGATTACTCGTCTCTTTTTTTTCTCTCTCCTGCCTCGGGCTGACTCTGTGCTCTACGCGCGCCTCACTGCAGCGTTGCGCGTCCTTTGCGCATTTGCAGAGAATGCGTCCCCTTGTGCATAATGGGGCCCCCCATGAATCGTGAGGCCCTCCACACAGCGCGTGTTCTGCATGAAGGGAGGGGTGGCGCTGCCCAAACGCAGACTTCAAGGCACAAAACACCAATCAGGCTCCCGATGTGAAAGGTAATGTTGCATGACGTGATGCAAACGTTAGGAACTGCACATTATTCAAGGCCAAGCGGATACTTTTTTGTATTATTCACAGAGCATTTGTGATCTCCATAACTTCTAAAACTCACCTGATTGACAAACTTTCCCTCTCGTACACCTACAAACTGTATTGCACAGCCGCAGTGTTCAGTGTGTCAGATTAAAGTCATATGACAAGGGGCAGAGGGCATCACTGACGTCAAAATAAAAGAACTTTTTGATTACAGAAATAAAAGTTTTAATTATATGGCGAATTATTTTGTTTTAACACTTCTACTTTACCAATTATAGGCTTATTGTATCGATGTAGACACAACAGCAAAAAGCTCAGCTACTAAGGGCAAACCGGCTGTTGCCTGAGCAACAATAGCCCGTACCTGTGTACATCCATGTGTTGACTGTTAGCACGATCGTTTGAGAACGAGGAGCTGAGAACTGTGCATTACATGATTCACCGCTTAACGACGTTGTACCGGAAACACAACTGAACGAACGAATGAATGAACAATATGAATGTTTCTTCCTGCCGAACTGATAGACGGGAACTGAATCGTGATATTAAACAATGAAATCTGCTCTGCTCAGAGTGCCTTAAAAAAATATAGTCTGAAGCAAGAGAAGCTTTGGAAGATGAGGAAGAGTTCTCAGAATATGAGGATCACATTTTGTTCGTTGAGTCTGACAGTTCTGATTGACCATCAGCCAGCTCCAAAACAGCCCATGAGCCGCTAGCTACAGGACCAGTCCGTCCGCAGCCAGCCACTGGTAGGAACACTATCTTTTCAATGGGGCTCATGTTGTATGATATGGTTGTATGTCTGATTCACCATATTGTTAAAATGTAGGTCCACAAAAAGGCCACAAACAACTGTCGTCATTTATAAGAAACAATTTCTGGTGACACTTTATATATAAGAGTACACTAATAATATGTAATAAGCTCTACTTGTTGTCAAGTTACACAAAATGACAAACAATATGGTCTATATTAGACGGTAAACATATAGCTTCAGGGTGTACCGGGTGATCTGCAATGACATGTACATTTGGTTGCTAAGTCCATGAGGAAAGCAGAAAACATTTTTGTCCACTGTGCCAGACATTCTCTACTCACACAGTATTTACAGTACACTATATACAAAAAGTATGGCATTTTACATCTTATTAGTGTATTTTCAAATATAGTGCAACCCAACTTTCTTTTCATAATCTATATCACACCTGAGGTGGATCATTCAGAGCGTCCTGCCTCATGTGTTATATCATTTCAAATTTCCCTGAAATATTTAGTTTTAAAATGGTTTCCAGTGTCAAAAAAACACCACAATCACATTCTGGGTTATTACATGATGTCGGATCAGAATAATTTTAACTGTCATAAAAGTTGGATGAAGATGAAGGATTCGCAATATAAGATGTGAACCAAACTGCTATGCTGACTTGAATTATGAAGAGACGTTACAGTGGGAATGATTCAAATACTCTGCAACTGAAAAGTTCAATACATCTCATAATGTACAATGGAGAATATTAATATTTACATCGATTGCATATATTTTTACATCATGATATGTGTGTTTGTGTTTGTTTGACATTTGAATGGAGTGGAAAGGGGAGCTGGAGTGGAGACAACATGCAGAAGAGGAGTAAGAAGAGATGGGGGAGTAGGAGTAGGATGAAGACAAAGGAGAAGGAGTTTGTATGTGAGAGAAAGACAGACACGTCCAGCCCTGCTAGCTTACACTTTCATACAGTTGTCTAATCGCCTCTGTTGCTGCCATTACTCCCTCCGCTGGCAGATCAGAGGCGAAACAAAACTGTCCCCCAATTCTGCCTCTGTGCTTGGTCATTTTACCAGCTTTTATCCTTTTTTAAGCTACAATTTATGCTATAGTTATAGATCCTGGGTGTTTTGCATTTTTCACCTATCATGGCAAAGTTTTAAGTCACTGGACTCTTAAGTAGCTGCCTGCTGGTTGTATTCCACTAGACTGCCTTGACTGTTGCTGGATGAACTGGGTGAAAAGAACTGCATGCCACTCCAGATTTTCAACCACTATGGACCACTTTGTGGTCCGATGCAGTGCAGGGCAGCGGTGCTGGTACTTGTCCCTCTCCTGGCACCAGAACCCCCAGCTCCCAATCTGTCTCTCCATCAGGCAAGTGTCCCAGAAGAGCTTCCCAACCTTAATGTGACCAACATTGGTCAGTTGAAGCCTATCTATTGTGTCTTAACCCTCTAGACTCCAGTAGAATTCTAGAATGTTATGAAAATATATGATACGATATTTTTTGTCAGGATCTCTTTCATAATAATCTTATGGCATCCATAAGGTTTATACACAGGGGCGTTTATATGTCATTGTTTTGAGACCAACCAGAAAGTTGCGAAAGAAAATCACTGTTGTCAACATGTGATGTCTATTTCTGGTTCCGGTCATTGATGACAAATTGATGTGTCTTTATCTAGAATTCAGGGTAGTATTTAACTTGTTTTAATGAGACAACCTGATAATGAGTGCCATCTTAACCATATATTGTCTGATCTGTGTGGTTGAGATTGCGGCTGGAAAAACATGACAGTCATGTCATGCTTGCACATGCGAACATGTGTACACGTGCAAAGAGGCTATCTTTCCCAGCTGCTGCTCATTAACACCGCTGCCTGTTGGCTTTTATCAAAACCAAAATTATTTCAGTGTCACCACAAGTATACCTGACAGCTGTTCCTCTTATTCTGTTTTATATATTTTTTCTTTCCATGACCAGAAGATATAGCTAGTTATAGTGAAGTTGTAAATATTGACACAGCTTTGATATGAAGGGGAAGCAACATAACTTGCAGCCCCTCGTACAGGAGTATATGTGTGTGCGTGTGTGTGTGTGAGAGAGAGAGAGTGCTTGTGCGCATACAGCAAAAATGCTATGCTGAGGCGACGGTGCAAAATGTTTCTGGAAATGTCTCATATGAGATGACTTATTTGACTCAGGTCTTCATTTTTATCAAAAGACATTGAGTGACCTAAGTAGTTGAAACATTACATCAGTAGTACTTTTTATCATGCGCATAATTTAGTCAGTGCTTTTCTCTTAACACTATATTTGGATGGTCTGCCTACAGAAAGTTTAGAGTGCTTGTCATATTTCACCAGCTAATTAGTTGAGATTCAACCATTGAACTGTTTTTCTTTTACTTTTTTGTAGATGTTTAACAAATTATATATAAACTATATGTGAATATTCATTCATCTACATATTATATTATTATATACACAAAATTTCAGTTGAACTTGCACTACGCACTCAATCTATCCTATACAAATGTTTAACACATTTTATATAAATATCGAAGAGGCCATTTCTATTAACCTTTGTTGAACATTCTAATGCTCAATTAACATTCAACATTATAAAAATCTGACTATATGTAGAACAAAATTTGACCATATTTGACTTCTGTCAATGGTCGACATGGATGGATCTGGCCTTTTCCAGCACTCCTAGTGGATGCCTGATTGGATTGAGATTGGTTTAGGAACTCTTTGTCATGTTACTCATGCCATTCCAAAATATGTGCAATGTGATAAGGCTTCCTTCTGGGAGGCAGAATGACTGTGCATGGTTCCTCGGCGGCCTAGAAAGGGCTCCCTCCTTCGCTGCTGGCTTCCTACTCAGCCTCCAGAGGGCTACCAGCTTCACCCACTGGCCTCCTGTGTTATAAACCACTGTGGTATTACTTAAAAGTCTTAATGAAACAAAAGGGAGTGTTATTTGCTTCAGCTTATTATTTTATTTCCTGTAGAAACAGTCACTCAGAGAGGGAGAAGGACACTGATTTCTGTCTCCACCTGCACAAAGCAGCCAGAATGGCACAACTTTTGACTAGACCAGAAGATGAGGGGAAGCACATCTGCGAGTAGTGTGGTAGAATTTGGCATTTGAACAGATTTATGGTACTTGTTAAAAAAATGTTTGCTTAGATATAACACATGCAGTTATGTAGTATAAGTACACTATAACTACATACTAGTATAATGTAGTTATACAGCCATGTAGTTATTTCTTATGCAAACAACCAATTAATTGAATTATGTAGAGTCTGAGTTTTGTAAATAATGCTATTGTTCTTTGCCAGGAGTGTTGTTTGTTATTTATATTTTTCTCTGCTCAGTTTAGCCATCCTGACATCTTTAATACATTTCTACTGAGGAAGTTGGGGACACCTTCCAGTATCCACTGTTGTCTTGGCTTCTGCTGTCCTCAGACACTTTTCCCTGTGTCGCCTGTCTCTCCCAGAGTGTTTCACATGTTCTCTTTAGCTGGTATTTGTTTACTCTCTCTTCTCATCCTCCTCTCCTTGTTACACACCCTGCTGGTCTCCCTGACCTGAGAGATTATATACAATCAATACTGATACCCCACACCAAAGTGCCACATGTTTATTGTGTGTGGAGCTAGCTCTGTAGCAGCTGGTTGGGTTCCAGAACACAAACAAAAATAGCATAGTAGTGTTATAAACAACATAAAATATAATAATATAATAGTATATTTAGAGAACAGATGTTAATGTCAATGCAGGGTAAGGAACAAAACCAAGCAAGTGCCTCCCATTATCCACTCTCCAGTCACATATCTACCACGGTGAAACCAGTTTAACTCCCCTTCCTATCGTCACATTTATTTGTGTCTCTTTCATCAAATCTTCTGTGGAACAGTCTATCTCTACAGGGTCTGTGCTCCAAAGATTAAATTCTGGCCATACAATGATAAGGGCCAGAGTGACAAACTTGTCCTGGGTTTCCTGGTGTGTCCAGTTATTCTGGTCAATTTCAATCCTTCTGATTTAAGTCTCAATGAATATATTAAAAATATCATGACAGAGTCATATTGTATGTCAACATAACAGTCAGAATAAATATTTCCGTACATTTCTGCACACGGCTCTGCGATGAGCTGGTGACTTGTCCAGGGTGTATCCTGCCCCCGCCCAGAGACAGCTAGTTTGGCTCCTGCTAAAAAACCCTGCGACTCCATAAAAGGGATAAAGCGGTTACAGACAACGTATGGATGGATGGATGGATTTCTGCACACCAGGGATTTCTTGAAACCTTACATTTTGTATGTTGCAACTTTAAATTTCTTTAGAGCTAATATTGTATTTTACATTATGACAAAACTGTGCTGATGGTCCAGTTAGGTTTGGGCACAAAAAATCTTTTTGTAAGGGGCAGGCCATGTTGTCCAGTTGTCACACCTCTAAAATCCACGAGACATGACATGAAAGTCAGCTCATATAAATGTAATGTGAAAGTGATATGACTTGTATTGTAGAAACATAGATATGATATATAGACGCATAAACTCAATGTATCTGTGATTTGCAGAATTGTAAAATGCCAACATTTGATCCTGCAGACTGAGCTGGTTTTGTCCCCATTCCATAAAACAAACTTTGCATGCAGTATGACTCATATATATATCATTGTATTTTTACTAGCTGCAATAACACATTTTTTGTCATGGGAAACTACTTAGTTATGGTGAATCATCAAAGACTTATCTTTTCTTTCTGAAATGAAAAAGGAAGACTTTTTGATATGCACTAGTCACACAGCCAGTGTGGCAAGTCTGTAATGATATGATGCAAGCATGTATAATTTTAATATAATTTAGAAATATAATGAATCCCCTTTAACTAGTGACCAGTTGTCTTTCTATACAAATGAATTCATAGGTAATCAGTAAAAGAGCCCCAAGTATCCTCTTTCTTCCAAAACACGTCCCTAGACTATGACATTTTATCACGCATGCTGGCTCTTGCTCTTTATTATTAAAGAGCCCTTATTTCCTTTAATATTATACTTTCAGTATTATTAATCATTATTTATATCACAATTAGTAATGCTGTTGTTCCGGCTATATCCCCCCTCCTCTCCTCTCTCCAACAGTAAGTCTTCATGGAAAAGGGTAACTCTGTAACAATAGATATCATTCACTGTTGTTCTGAATATATAAATGTATGGTCCTTCAATATGACACAACCCTGACTTAAGACATAGTTTCTGGAAAGAAACATATCCATATATTCAGGAAATCATGATAAAACTGTACACTTAAGGAGTAAAGGCAACGTATGGCTCTGAGACCTGTTGCAAGAGCACAAGATATTTACAGGGTGAATGTCTACTGCTTAAGTTTTAATATTGATTTAATATTTCATTTTTCTTAAAACCTGTGTCACAGATGCAAAGTAATGTCTACTGCAGATCCTTCAGTGGTTTCCTGTTATTGTCACTTCCAGTGAAGTGTATATATATATATATATATATATATATATATATAGTTGAAGTCATGCTCACAGATCCACACCGTTGATGATGCAAGCACAGGCTACGAAGCAGCAAGAAAAATAACCTCCAAATTTCAATTTTTGGCAGATGTCAAAATACCGAATCTAAGAATAAAATGTCAGTGTAGTGATCCTTTGATAATGCTTCATAATAACCATCATCTATAAATGGTAAAAATACATGGTAATTAAACTTTAGTTAAAAAAATACTATGTTGTTCATCTATAAACATGATTTGGATTTTTACTATTTCTTAATATGGATTCTAATTAAGTGTTTTAAGGAACATTTTAACTCATAATGATTGGGATCTTAGAGGTCAAACAGACAGAGGTAGTGTGAATGGTAATGTCTTTCCATGCATTTTTATGTTTGTCCTTTTGTAAGTATGATAATGACTAAGACAGTAGTGTGTACTATTGTGTTACTTATTTCACAGAAGAAATGTGTAAAAATTCCAAACTTTTCTTCTCATTGACATCCACAATGCCTATCTATTCATAAACAGGATGTCAGGCAGTGTGTTTATGCGTGTTTGTCCCCACAGCATGAGAAATGCTATAGACATGTGTAAGGAGCCTTTGTCTAGAAGACTTCTGTAAGGTCTTTGAAGCAGTGGCCCCTTGGCCTCAGTGGAGACCTCTACCCTCATACACAGTAACACATTATGTGAATATTGCATCATGGCAGAGTGCAACAGTGTTCACACTTTGTCATAGTTGGGTGGGTTGAATACTTTTGATACTTTGCTGACACAGGAGTCCAAAGTTGGGAGTCCAGCACACACAAAATTCTAAACATCTACAAAAATAAAAATAAAAATAAAAATACAGTTGTACACAACATCTTATTTACACCAGTAAGTCACCAATGGTGTTTAATATTGTTTTACTGCAACTCTAATGCTCTCACATAAAAAAAAAATAATCTAACTTTAGAGCTTTAATTGGAACTAGGGTGTTGATCAAGTTGATGAGCTAAGCAGAGATAGAGGCCACTCTATCTCTGCTTAGCTCATCATTTTATTGATCAGGTGAATGGCACTATAACAATAAGCCGAATTAGGTGATCAAGGGACTTGAGAGAAATACTTGCAGTCTGAAAATAAAGCAGCAATGAACTCTAACTTTGTTACTGGTGCAACTTATAAAGCACCTGAAAGTGCTCACTGAATCTCTCTCCAAAGGCTGCACAGTCCTCTCACTTTGTTATTCTAAAGTTTCCATGAAGTCAAAATTGATGCTCAGCTGTTATCACATACAATATATCTTGCTGTATATCTCACATATACAACAAGATCTCACTACCAGCTCGTCAAATTCAATATATTGGTTGGTGGCCTTAAGCTTCAAATTATGACACTCTAACAAGCCCTCATGTCAGTTTTGCACATGAAAGGCACCACAGACAAGTTAGCAAAAATACATGCAACATCAGGTTTGAGTATCAAAAGCTTGTTAGCTTGTTGACAGTCACTTTACTTATTATGACCTATTATGACTTTTAGACTGTTATTTTTACCCCGTCTATTGATATGTCCCTTTATATGGTTTTGTTTTGTTGGTTTCTTTTGAGCATTGAAAAGCCTTTTTTAAGTTTAATGCATTATGTAGGAACACACCATGTGTTTCATGCCTTTTCCCTGAGATATAAATCAAGACCTTGTTTCTCTGCAAGGTAAACATTTATAGTATAGCTAACCCTGCGATCCTTTGTACCAGAAGGCGCCATCTAGTCTCCTACTATCTCTATCTGGACAGAGAGACTTTATTTTCCTAATAATAAAGACATCACTTTGGACACTCCACAGACATTTCCTCTATCGCAAGAGGAGAGGCCCTCGTAATTTGCAAAATTGGAGGACTTTCCTTTGAAAATTATACTCTGTATCTGTAAACGAGACTAAAAACTGCTATCATTTTATTCTGCTTGAACATCTTCCCCCTCTAATTCTCTCAACTCGCCTGCTAAGAACACACACACAGACCACAGTGATTTGTGATCGAAGTTCCCTTACATTTCTTAAATAGAGTTTCTTCTCTCTTCCAAATCTTAACAATGTTATGACTATTAAGCCAGAACCTTATCTCCAGGAAAATGAAATATTATTAATCAGGAAATAACTTTCATAAAATTGATCTCATCCTCATTTTTCTGTGACAAAAATTAACTGAGATGAATTAAATATGTAAAATTGCCATGTATCTCGGGATCCAAAGCGTTCTCCAGTGGTGAACCCTGGTGAGATTTATACCCAATGTGAAGTCTTTCTCTAACTCATTTAGGCATATTACCAGTCAATGTTTAAAGTATATTCCCTGATATAATAGTATGAGGCTAGAACTAAAGGAAAATGTGCAGTAATTAGATCTACTGTATAATCAAGTATGTTTAAGTGTTTAACCAAGTACTATTTTTGAATGTTAATGTTTAAGAAACTGTGCAGTTTCAGACAAAGAATGACTCTTTTGCCGGGTACCTCCAATGAACACAGGCGGTGCCACCCGCTGGGTATTGGATCAAAGCTGCCAGCTTGCCGTTGAACCAACTCTCAAACAAGCAGGCCTTCATCCGATTGGATTCCCACTTCTGAAATTTGAGTTGGTGTCCTTTGGCTTTGAATTAATATTGGAGAAATTTGGTTAGGGCTCTATTAGCATTAAATGATTCTCTTAATGTTTAACTACTTTCACCCAACCTGCAATTTCATTCATAAACTCATTACATTATTCATTACAGATACAGCATCTTTCTGTTACCTGTTAATCTTGTCTTTTGTTAAATTTGCCATCTCATTTATTTACTCTGAACTATTCAGCCAAAAAAAAATTAACCACATGTTGTTTGGTCGAGGTTTGTTTTAATGTGGAGAACCAATGGTAACTGTCTACAAAAGTCACTACTTGAGTAATGAGATTGAATAAATTGATTTGAAATTGATTAGAATTGATTTATATTGATTGAAGTTAACCTCGTCTAGTTGAATTTGATTAATTACCTCTGGATTACTCAAAGAGATAAAAGAACGAAGGTGGTGCCCCTATTCACAAGTGTTTTATTAATCTCAAATGATTAATACATTTAATTTCTAAGTAGTGTTTCCCTAACAATTATCATCATTATTATTATTTTTAATGTAAGATACTAAAAAGTGTTAATAATAGTATCATAAATGTCTAATCTTAAGACATCTATAAAGACATACGAGTATCTTGTAATTGTTTATAATAGTACATGTACACGATTAAGTGCTAATAAATGCTACTTTATGCATGGTAGGGCAAATTATTTAAATGCAATGAATGCGTTTGTAATGCTATGATAAACAATTATAAGAAAATCATGAGGCTTTCATTAATGTTCCTAAGCAGTTTACAAACTGTTAACAAGTTTATTATAAGTGATAATTGATAAATGATAAATAATGTTAATAAGCATATTTTAAGGACTTATGAGAACATTATTACAATTTACCTGATTCTTACTACATTGCATTACCATTTTTTTCATGAAAGTGTAGTGGATTTTTTGCAGTGGCAAAAGGTAAATCCAGAGCTAAAGTGAACTTTGAGAAACTAACTGTCCAGACCTACTGTGAATGACAACTGCTAGCTTGCTCATGAATGATCAACTAATGAAGAAGCATAAGTAAAGCAGCAAGTAAGGAGCTAACACTAACCCTGTAATGGGGGGAAATTGATTCAGTGTTTACTTTTGAGATAATACTCACAACTGAATTTGATCTTTTGGTGAATGGTTGGTTCTGTTTGAAGAGGAAGGGGAGTGCTATTAATTACCACCACATTTGAGCAGTGAAGATGAAAGCAGGCTCATATAGGGGGTCAGCTGGAGAGCTGGGGTTTCCCTTTCACCTCTGACAGATGGGTGGCCCTGAGGCAAAAAATGTGATAGTTGACAATGCACAAACTGTTTCCTTCCTCACCGCCTCACTCTCCGTCTGTCTCTACACACACACACACACACACAGACACACACACACACACACACACACACACCGAAACAAACACACACTTCTGAATCCGTCGGTATCCATCCCCCTTTTTACTTTAACTATTGGGAGTGACTGACAGATCACATTCGACCAGGCAGTGAATGCCAATCTGTCAAACATCTCAATGCTGCAGGGTCGAGTGGACTATAGAATGTGTAATAATAATACACGTTATTTGGAGGCATCTTTCAAGACACCCAAGGACACCTTACAGTGCGGGAGATCAGAGTCATATTAATTAAAACAGCAAGTCATGGCAAGACATGACTAGCACAAACAAAACAAAACAAGACATAAAGTGGATAAACACGTGCAGGAGAAGGGAATAAAACAGTAAAACTGTGTTGTCGGCAGTATATTGAACAATTGAATTGATTTTTAAACGTCTGTTTTTATTTTCTGTAAGAAGTAGTCAGGGATTGGAACTTAAATTATTTTTTAGTAGAGTAATAGGAAGCAACCTGAGGTCTGGTATTTTGGTTCTTAGTTCCTTTCATCTATCACCCAACATTGAATTATTGTCTCAAGTTTGCATTGTATAGGATCTAATGACTTAGATTGTACACAAGATTATGACGAGTTTGAACAGCTTTGTCTCTGTCATGATGGGGAGCTAAATAGTAGACAATTTTTGCCAGATCAGTTAAAACATTTAAGTTATAATAATAACTTTTCATTGTTGCACCATAACATTAGGAGTCTAACAAGCATCATGATGACCTTGTTTCCCTCTTAACCAGCATAGGACACCAGCATAGGACACCCTTAATCTTGATGGATATAAATTATACAACAAAAATAGACCTGGTAGATCAGGAGGAGGAGCCTGTTTGTATGCTGCCTCTGAACTATCAGTTAGCATTTGTGATGAATTTTGTATTGCCGATGGTCACTCTGACCCAATTCATTGAGATAGAGGTAAAAAGTAGAAAAACATTAAAGTTGGTGTTAGATGTTAGACGAGTAACGGCAAGCTTAACAACGTGTTCCTAAACGGCACTAGCGATCACCATAAGATACTGGATACCTTGTGGTGCCACACACAACACCTTTGGAGAAATAGTGTGTTGAGTCTGGTTGGACTGATGAATTTTAGATTTTGAGTTTGAGTTGTTTGTTTACCCTGACATGTCCTTCTAGGAGAGATTGTAATGAAATTAAGATGCCAATAATAGCTTTCTATAGCAGCTCAATGCAAATGTACTGCTAACTTACAGCCAGACATGCTACATCTGGATTTATCCTCTCAAGAATGTTATTTTTACATAAACAAGTTAATCTAATTCAAATGAATCACCATCCGTCTGTCCATCCATTTCCTACACCTGCCTCTTCTAAACGTGGTTGTGGGTGGTTAGAGCCCATTGTCTATTGACTGCCAGTCAAACAGACACAGAAGCAGGCATAGCTCAACATATTCACACCTACATTCAGGAGAGTTTACAGTTTGCCTTAACAGACGTGTGTTTGGATTGTGGGAGGAAACCCACACAGGCAGAGGGACAACATGCATCTCTACACAGAAAATTCCCATTTTGAATCCAAACCAGAACCATCTTCAATGAGCTCAGAGTGTAAGCATTTGATAAACATGGCCAGTCTTTAAGGAAATAGTTTAATTTACCATGACATTCAGTATTCTTGGTGTTTTTTGGATTGAATGTGCTGCAATTTCAGTTTGAAAGAATGTGAATCATGCTTTTTTCTCTCCAGATACAGGCAAAATAGACACAAACTAAAAACTAAAAAAGTTGCTTAAAAGTGGCACTTTTGGTCAAGAACTCCACACTTATGACTGCTTTAAAGAAGATGATTATGGCAACTGTAAAATGTTTCATGATCAGATGTTAATGTCTGAATTCTTAGAATTCTTAATTGTTGAATGTGAATAATTACAGTAACTGACTATGCACTGTATACATTTATAGTGACAACAACGCACTGTACAATATCACAGCAACTAACTATGTACTGTATATAATTATGATTGTATAATAAAGTGAATTTTTCTCCATATTATTTCATATATTTTATAACACATATGTCACATCATCATGGTTTCAATAATGTTATAATAATATTCATGAATACTGTATTACTGTTGGCATCAATGCATCCTGGGGGAACTTGGACCAGTACTGTAAATTAAAGGGAACCTTACCTGATGAGCAGCTATTTTAGATGTTCTTAAGTATTTTGACTCTCAAGCTTTGTAACAAAACAATCTTTTATGAACATTATTGTATAAAGCCACTGTCCCTCAGCTGGTTGCATTAAAAAGATTAGCTTTGTTGTGGCTAATGCTAACCTACCTAGCGTTGGCTTAGTTAACACCATCTGTGACATTAATCAGCTTTATGCACATTATATAATGTTAGAACATCAGAAAGACAATGCCAAAGTCTTTGGTATGAATAAGCACTATCAGTGTATCAGTGCACTATCGGTGCCATTTATGTGTGTACATTTCTACTGTGCATAACATGAACTTAAGAGTTAAAAAAATGAAGAAAAAGAAAAAAACAATTACCACACCACTGTCTCCTGCTTTTCAGCAATTCAGAAGTTAACTATGAGATAAATAGGACAGATTAAGGTAACGTTATAACGTCAGTAGGAGGCTGTCGACATCTGTGGCTCTTATTGCTGAAAGTGAGTATTTTTGTACTGGGTGCACAGTGTAATGATTTAAAGAATGAATCATAGTTATACGCAATGCTTTGTTGTTGTTCTCTTATTGTTAGTTCATTGGGCCTTTTGTCTAAAACTGTGCAACTGTCAGCTAAAAGACCAGAGGTTTGCATATGCTGAGCATTTGTCTTAAAAAGTAGATTAATGCATGTGCATTAAATTAATACAAATTTGACAAAGTGCAATATAAAAATTGCAACAGTTGCAATTATTAGTTTAATTATTTGATAAATGTAGGACAGGTCCACAAATCTTTAGATTTTTTAACCATATTCTGCATTCTTCATGAAAAGGCATAAGAAGAATTAATATTGTGCTGTTTTTTCTAAAGCCCCTAATGAAGAAATTAACAACCAGGAAGTGTACGTCGCCCGGATTGGCGTCACCGGGGCCCCACCCTGGAGCCAGGCCTGGGGTTGGGGCTCGCAGGTGAGCATCTGGAGGCCGGGTCTTTGCCCGGGTCTTTGGCAGTCGTGGGCGGGGGCCCCGGCGGCCCAATCCTCGGGCGGTGACTCTAGCCATGGGGACATGGACTGTCACCTCGCTGGGGGGAAAGAGCCTGAGCTAGTGCGGGAGGCTGAGCGGTACCGGCTAGAGATAGTCGGGCTCACCTCCACACACAGTCTGGGCTCTGGAACCCAACTCCTTGAGAGAGGTTGGACTCTCTTCTATTCTGGAGTTGCCCACGGTAAAGGTGGCGAGCTGGTGTGGGCTTGTTTATAGCTCCCCAGCTCAGCTGCCATGTGTTGGAGTTTACCCCAGTGAACGAGAGGGTCGCTTCCCTGCGCCTTCGGGTTGGGGATAGGTCTCTCACTGTTGTCTCGGCTTATGGGCCAAACAGCAGTGCAGGGTACCCGGCCTTCTTGGAGACCCTGGGAGGGGTACTGGAGAGTGCTCCAACCGGGGACTCCATCGTTCTACTGGGGGACTTCAACGCCCACGTTGGCAGCGACAGTGTTACCTGGACGGGTGTGATTGGGAGGAACGGCCTCCCCGATCTGAACCCGAGCGGTGATTTGTTACTGGACTTCTGTGCTAGTCACGGTTTGTCCATAACAAACACCATGTTCAATCATAAGGGTGTCCATATGTGCACTTGGCACCAGGATGCCCTAGGCCGGAGGTCAATGATCGACTTTGTGGTCATATCATCTGACCCCTGGCCGTATGTCTTGGACACTCTGGTGAAGAGAGGGGCTGAGCTGTCAACTGATCACCACCTGGTGGTGAGTCGGATCCGCTGGCAGGGGATGAAGCTGGACAGACCTGGCAGACCCAAACGCATTGTGAGGGTCTGCTGGGAACATCTGGCGGAACCCTCTGTCAGGGGGGTCTTCAACTCCCACCTCTGGGAGAGCTTTGTCCAGACTCAGAGGGAGGTTGGGGACATTGAGTCCGAATGGACCATGTTCTCCACTTCCATTGTTGACGCGGCTGTCCAGAGCTGTGGCTGTAAGGTCTCCGGTGCCTGTTGTGGCGGCAATCCCCGAACCCGGTGGTGGACTCCGGAAGTAAGGGATGCTGTCAAGTTGAAGAAGGATTCCTATCAAGCCTGGTTGGCTCGGGGGACTCCTGAGGCGGCTGACAGGTACCGGCAGGCCAAGCGTGTGGCAGCTAGGGCGGTCGCGGAAGCAAAAACTCGGGTCTGGGAAAAGTTCAGGGAGGCCATGGAGGAGGACTACCGGTCGGCCTCAAAGAAATTCTGGCAAACCATCCGGCGCCTCAGGAGGGGGAAGTAGTCCTCCGCCAACACCGTTTACAGTGGAGGTGGGGAGCTGTTGACCTCGACTGGGGATATTGTCGAGCGGTGGAAGGAATACTTTGAGGATCTCCTCAGTCCCACTGACACGCCCTCCATGGAGGAAGCAGAGGCTGGGGGCTCAGAGGTTGACTCATTCATCATTCAGGCCGAAGTCACAGAGGTAGTTCGGAAGCTCCTCTGTGCCAAGGCACCGGGGGTGGATGAGATCCGCCCTGAGTACCTCAAGTCTCTGGATGTTGTGGGGCTGTCTTGGTTGTCTTGTTGTCTTGTCTTGGCATGAAAGTCGGGGACAGTGCCTCTGTACTGGCAGACCGGGGTGGTGGTCCCCCTATTCAAAAAGGGGGACCGGGGGGTGTGTTCCAACTATCGGGGGATTACACTCCTCAGCCTCCCTGGGAAAGTCTATTCCAGGGTACTGGAGAGGAGAATTTGGCCGATAGTCGAACCTCGGATTCAGGAGGAACAATGCGGTTTTCGTCCGGGCCATTGAACACTGGACCAGCTCTATACCCTCCGCAGGATGCTCGAGGGTTCATGGGAGTTTGCCCAACCAGTCCACATGTGTTTTGTGGACTTGGAGAAAGCATTCGACCGTGTCCCTCGTGGCATTCTGTGGGAGGTACTCCAGGAGTACGGGGTCGGAGGCCCTCTATTAAGGGCTGTATGGTCTCTGTACGACCGGAGCAGGAGCCTGGTTCGCATTGCCGGCAGTAAGTCAGACCTGTTCCCAGTGCATGTTGGACTCCGGCAGGGCTGCCCTTTGTCACCAGTTCTGTTCATTATTTTTATGGACAGAATTTCTAGGCGCAGCCACGGGCCGGAGGGGATCTGGTTCGGGAGCCGCTGGATCTCATCTCTGCTTTTCGCAGATGATGTGGTCTTGTTGGCTCCTTCGAGTCAGGACCTCCAGCATGTCCTGGGGCGGTTTGCAGCCGAGTGTGAAGCGGCTGGGATGAGAATCAGCACCTCCAAGTCCGAGGCCATGGTACTCGACCGGAAAAAGGTGGCTTGCTCCCTCCGGGTTGGGGGAGAGCTCCTGCCTCAAGTGGAGGAGTTTAAGTATCTTGGGGTCTTGTTCACGAGTGAGGGAAGGATGGAGCTTGAGATTGATAGGCGGATCAGTGCAGCAGCCGCAGTAATGCGGTCGTTGTATCGGTCTGTCATGGTGAAGAGAGAGCTGAGCCGAAAGGCGAAGCTCTCGATTTACCGGTCAATCTATGTTCCTACCCTCACCTATGGCGATGAACTTTGGGTCATGACCGAAAGAATAAGATCCTGGATACAAGCGGCCAAAATGAGTTTCCTCCGCAGGGTGGCAGGGCACACCCTTAGAGATAGGATGAGGAGCTCTGTCATCCGGGAGGAGCTCGGCGTAGAGCCGCTGCTCCTCCACATCAAGAGGAGCCAGCTGAGGTGGCTTGGGCATCTGTTTCGGATGCCCCTGGGACGCCTTCCTCGGGAGGTGTTCCTGGCATGTCCAGTCGGGAGGAGACCCCGAGGAAGACCCAGGACACGCTGGAGTGACTATGTCGCTCGGCTGGCCTGGGATTGCCTTGGGATCCTCCCGGAGGAGCTGGAGGAAGTGTCCGGGGAGAGGGAAGTCTGGGTGTCCCTGCTCAGGCAGCTGCCCCCGCGACCCGGCCCTGGATAACGCAGAAGAAGATGGATGGATGGATGGATGGATGTTTTTTTAATGCTGTTTTGTCATATTACTGAGTTTATATACTGACTTTGTTGTTATAAAACATTACTGCTGTTTATGTAGAAACAACACACATAACACTATTTAAAATGATTAATTAGAAAAAGAAAACAGTACTGATAAAGAACTGGGCTGATAAAATTATTGAGAACAAAAATAAAATCCTAACAATATCCCTTTCTACAGCCAGTTATAAAACAGGAAACCAAAAGTCCACCTTACCACCTGGTCAAATATGTCACACATGG
Organism: Sparus aurata; assembly: GCF_900880675.1. Classification (NCBI taxonomy): domain Eukaryota; kingdom Metazoa; phylum Chordata; class Actinopteri; order Spariformes; family Sparidae; genus Sparus; species Sparus aurata. The sequence continues at coordinate 5,202,281 of NC_044207.1, read as the reverse complement.
TTTAAACTGAAAAGAGATAAAGCACTAGACAAGTCAACCTTCCAGTTATACTACAGTGAAAACAGAACACTAATTAAGGAACATATAGTTGATGTTATAACCCATGTTAGCATTTAATAGAGTACAGTGGTATTCAAACTGTATGTGTGGGTACATGCACCTGCAAGTGCAATTCTGTGTGCATACACCTTGTCTGTGTGTATCATGTGGTGTGTGTGGTGTACATGTCTGCCTGTGACTGTGTGTGTGTGTGTGTGTTGGCGTTGGTCCACTGATGAACCCTGACAGTCACATTAAACATGACTGCTGTGCAGCCGATGTTCATTCGCCGTCGCAAGCTATTAGTCCACTGACGCTCGCAACTGAATACAGAGTCACGACGGAGTCGCACCGGGTACACAAGAAACACCATTAATTACTCTGTGTGTGTGTGTGTCTGTGTATGTGTGCCTCAAGTATCTGGGGTTCTTGTCAATGTACAGCATTGCAGTGAAAACAGTTTGGAGTACTTATTACCATTATTTTTGTAGCTCATTTATCTCCAACATTATATAAGGGTGAACACTGTTTATTTAGGTAAATATTGTCACATCAGTTATTTGTATTGTTTCATGTAAAATAATTGGCTGGTACAATTGGGAAGCTGTTAGGGCTGAAGGATTAATCAAATTTAAATCGAAATTGTGATTGAAACGTTTTATTTTGCTTAGTCACAAAAGGCTGCAATATGGACAATACATTATTCAGCGAGTCTGACCCAGAGCAAAAGCATGGCTGTCCTCCTTGTGTGACAGTCATACTAACTAATGGAGTGAGCGCTCCTCCGTGCTCCCCAATAAGAAGTGACAGGAGACCATGGTGTAGGATGATGGCGCCTGCTGAGCCTGAACTAGAAGAGGAAACCCCAACATTGCTTAAGTTAATAGGAAAGAAAAATAGCACTTTGGGGATATGGGACTATTTCAGATTTGAGGTGACAGACATCACATGTGTTGCCAAATTGTCAAGTCAAAGTACTGCCAGTGATACTCTATCTCAGTCTAGTAGTAAACGACAGCAAACTACAATTTGTTACACCATATGAAAGGAGCTCACAAACCCACCGGGAGATAACTAACACCATTTGCCTCAAGTTCTTATAACCCCCCCAAACCCTCTCCTTCTCCAATATCCTCTTTCATAGGATCACCAGCAGCCCAGCCTTCAATATTGCCTTCCCACGGCAAATAGATCCCCCAGAACAGGGACCCACGCCATTCCAGCAAAGGAAACTCAGGAGGATGATGAAGCCATACCGACAAAGACGTGTTCCCATCGAGACGTACCCCAACTCTGAGTGTTAACCTCCGTGGATCCTATACAGTCCAGCCAATCCACAACCATACTCAACTCCCGCCTTAATCCACCCCTCCTTTCCTTCATCCACCAGCCTCGACCCCTTTCCCTCAGCCAACAATCCAACCCCCCTTTCCTATCCTTTCCAGAATTTTCTACCAATTTGAATAAACTACCTTAACCTTAAACTGTGGCATGGTCTTGTTAGTGTCTCTTAATACATTGACAAAAGGGAGGGGGGTTTAAAACCTCATCCAAACGTGAGAACGAAGAGATTTGCAATTTCCTCTTGTACATACTTATGCCAAGTCGAATGTAGGAAGAGGGTTGAAGCGTAGTGGAAACATGTGGAATATTACACCACAACAACTGAGCTGTGGTCAAGCAGGGCCCCCGAGCCATATCTTAGTCTCATTGTGCACCTTTTTAATGATGACTTTGAGCTGAAGAGTTGCTGTCTGTAAAAAGCATACTTCCCTGTAGACCACATGGACAGAATATTGCCTAGGGACTAAGGGACCGTTATCCATTTGGCATCTGAATGAAGAGGGACAGACGTGAATCACCACTGATAAACAAACGTTATCAAAGCTGTGGAGCTAAACCAATAGACCAAAACTCAGTGTTTGGATGTAGCATCTTGCGATTGGTAACTGAAAGCCTCTCTCTCTATGTGTGTAGTTACTTATTTTATGCTTCTTTATTGTCTTTACGTGTTGTTTTTCTCTTTTAGATATTACTGTTTAAAATAAATCAATTTGAGATACATTGTTTGTGTAAGTTAATTACCTGCTTTATGACTGATATTTTACTTACTGTTAATTACATTGCTTTCTTTGAAGCACTCTGTGTTGATGCTAGAAAAAACTTTGTAAGTAGCTGCTTGGAAAGGATTTAAATCTGCCAGAGCATTCTGGAGCATTCCAAAGTGAGACTTTTAATTACTGCATATTAAAAATAAGCAATTCATATCTTTTTAGTTCTCGTTCTTGCATTGCGATATATTCTGTAGTCAGCACTGACTGCATTTTAGCAGCAAGAAGTTGGTCATCTACTGGACAGAAATGCATACTGCATCTGCTGGACTGCAATGTAGTTGAAGGGTCTACAATTGAAGGCATTTTGTACTCCTTTAATTAAGATTGTGTGCTGCACACAACAATATTGAATTGAAGCTTGACTTCACAAAATCAAATAACAAATCTAATCGCAATTGCAATATTTGTCAGAAAAAATTCAATTAGATATTTTCTCCAAATCGCCCAGCCCCACTGCAGTGCCTTAGGCCCATTTCATACTGTTTTACTTTGATTTTTTCTGCAGGACCTTTCTAGCTTATTCCATGATAGCTGGTACATTGCTAGATGAAGGCTGCCACTCAGATTGGTGCTTGTGGTTGCATCTGCCTGATAATTTCTGATGGCATTACCTTTTTCTATGATGAGCTAACACATTCCTTCGATTCACTAATGTTTTTTCATGGATGCCACTCCATCCATGGGTCTTGGGGATTCTTTCAAGGGAAGTGGTTTGCAAGTCGCTGGCCACCTTCCTTCTTCCAGCTTGAATAGCTTTTCAGTGCTGCGCAATCTATCCCTTTGCTGTAGCATGCCGCACATGGGGTCAGCATTGGTAGTTCAAACGTATGCCGTCGTCGGCATTGTCAATAGAGGGCGCTCCGCTCATATCCCTCATGAGAATCATCACGTGGTCCTCCATTACTCATAACTTCATCAACATGGCCCATTACGTGCCCAGTCATTTCAACACATTGGCTGATTTACTCTCCCACTTCAATTTGCAAGCCTGCGGTGCATCTGACTAGAGGCCGGCCAAGTACCTATCCCAGTCCGCCCTCTCCTAGCTCTGTTGTAAATCAAAGTCCCATGCAAAGATACCTGGAATCAGCCAGACAGTATATGAGAAAGGGTCTAGCATCCTCTACCATAAAAACTTGGAGTACTTCTGCATTGTTCTGTGTATCAGTATCCATGCCACCTAAACCTGTTTCCATAAATATAACCATGTGTTTGTTATTGTATGGATATTAAGCATTTCAAACCATAGTACATCCATGGGTTGATCGCTGGAAATTCAGATTAATGTCAGATTTCATGATATCATGGTCTTCGTGACGTCTCACATCATTCATATTATATCACAATGGTCGTCAGACCTTAATTTCTGTTTGTTATTTTATTTCTGTCAGGTCTATGCAAACCCTTTAAGAATGATGCCATAAGCATTAACTTCTTGGCAGGGGAGCAGATCATAATATATATATATTTCTTGCAGCAATGCAGTCTCAAATACTGTTATGCTTCTTCTGGTAGAGATATGTCCATGCAGTAAGGTAAGTATTGATAACCATCAATAATTTGTTCCCGAAGTTCTTTATTGCTGCTCTGAAGGTGTATCTTGGGCTAAGATACATCTCACCATCTCTGTTACCATCTCTCCAGTAGTAAATCACAGTGCATTTGTAGGAATTCTTATGAGGCAATTTTTTTGCAGGTTACTAATTATCATTATTATATATTCATACAATTTGTGGTGAGATGATAACGAGCATTCTTACTCCCACTGACAAAAACCAATTGATCAATTTTGACCACTAAGCCTTTTTTTTGGACATATCTATAGGGGCTTTGAAAGGCCACACTGAAGCCAAAAGTTTAGTTTAGTGGACCCATATGAATATCTGTGTGAGTAGCATAAGTCATTGTCCGGTCAGCTCTGCATCCTTCTTGTCCTTGGAAACAGCAAGCTACAGAGCCTTAGCCTACTTGGTCAAATCTACACTGCAGTCATAAAATCCAAACCCAACACAGCCCAGCAGTTGTTGGAGCTGTTACATGTAGTAACTTAAACTATATGCTATCACAGACATTGGTGGCTCGTTAATAGGAGGTGCTAAGTCGCAGCCCCCACCTATCCCTCATGAAGAAGAATCATATAGAGATTTATTGAGCAAGACTTTCTATTTCTAATTGAGCAACCTAAATGTTGTACAATTAGTGAATATAGTATAACCTGCAATCAAAACGTAGATTTAAAATGTTCTACGTTGTGTAAAATTACTGAGAGGTTAGGTATTTCTAGCAAGAAAGAGTTTAGTTGTAGCTCTTTGGTGGAGCCTTGTATGATAGAGTGAGTTGTGGAGAATAGATCAAAATTGACAAAGAAAATTCAGTTAGTCACTGAAAACAGCGCTGTTTGAGAGGAGTACACTGCAGGAAAAGCATGGATTGAAAAAGCTCAGACCACGGACCTAGGCCCAGGCTACAGTGAGGTCGGCACTTAATTTGCTTCCCCTCGCTCCTTTTTCAAACAGCATGGATCCAGTCAGGTGTTACCGATTTGAAGCACTTCACAAAAAAAGTGAAAAGGCATGAACAGAGGAATCTAAGAGGAACACTGAAAATGCTATGTGTCTTGTCATGTTTGGTAGATCAAATATTGCTGCTCAAGCTTGATGAAGAATACTGAATAGGGATCCAAAGACAACAAGAAGGTTGATGGCAAACAGGAGCATTTTGTCTAAAAAAATAGACTGTGTATTACTCGATCATCTTGCTCCAATACACAATGTTTTGCTGGGTTCTGGATTCTGCGGTTCATATGGATGTCACCTGACATGCATCACCCACCCAAACACTGTTGCAGACTAACTACAGTCTCTCATGGAAACTGTATGGCACACCTCAAAACAACTATGCACCCTACAACCCCACAAAAATTGCCCCGCCAAGGATGTAGGTTTGGTTTGGATATTGGGGGGGGGCTGAGGAAATCACAGATATTGAAATGTGACTTTACCAGTGATGTAGTGCTATTTATTTAAGAACTGAAGCACACCTAAGACACACTAATGTGGGTTCTTGTGAAATTCCATCGTGAATACATGTGGGTCATTTTATTTACCAATGTGTGTACAATTATCATTGAAATACAAAATCTATGTTGAAACACAAGTTTGGTAATCAAGAACAAGGCATAAAATGAATACTTGGAATATTAAATGATGAATACATTGATTTCAAAAGGTTATATAGCACAGAAACACTTAAAAATGCAGGAATTCACATGAAGATAAATATGGATAATTTTTGGCTGCATTATAAGGATAGTGAAACAAAAAATATTTTCATTCAAAAAGTAAAAAAGAAAAAATTAAAATAAGGATTTGTGATGATCAAAATCAAGTTAACTGGGAAATACTTGGGAAACTGAAGGATGTAATTAATTTACTGCAAAGATGAAGAAAATTAAAACAAAGCTGGGTGCATTTTTGACTTGTTTTGGGCATCAAAGGGCAAATTTAGCATGTTAGTACAAAGTGCAGGTGGGAATGTAATTAGTTTAGCAAGTATTTGGTCACAAACTAAATAATTAGACAAACTGACAATTTGACCTGATGATGGCACTAGAGGAAAAGTAAATAGAGTTAATAAAAAATCCATGAAAAATGGCAGTTTATCCAGTAGTCCAACATTCCAGTGCCATGTCATTACAATGGCCAAAGAATAACGTGAACTTGGAAAATAACCCTGACATTTTGTGTACATGGATAATTGGTTGTTCCGCTTATGATTTTCTTGTTCTCTTCATTCCTCTCCTTTACATGGCCATATGCATTGTGCTATTCATCCTTGGATCTTTACAACAAGTAGGACCACTGCAAATGTGAAGAAAGTTTGGTTGTGGCTCCTCAGGATCTTAAACACATGACAAGGCTCTGTTGATGCTACAGATTTAGTCTTTAGCTGCTGAACAGCTACACTGTCATGTAGTCTGCCTACTTGGACGGTGAGGTTCTTTCTCCAACTATGGGTCAGATCAATGAGAGCTTTAACAAAGCTCAGCATCTGCTCCACTCCATGGGGACCTCACCAACCCTCTACCCATCCCCTACATATCATCCTACATATATACACTCCCTTTCACCTCGAGGGCCTTGGGAGTTGCACCATATGGATTAAATCCATTAGCAAGCACTTTCAAAACCCATTTATGTGAATGCTGATGTGATCAATGTTTCAGTCTTTGATTCATTTTAAACGGTTTCTTAATTATATCTTGACCTTGGAGTCAAGTGCTGCTGGGATGGAATCTGTTAAAACGTTAATGCTGTGGAATTAAAAGAGTAGGTATCAGGGGAAACAAAGAGAAGAGATAAAGTATCAGTTGTATGAGCATAGTTAAGTTAATGTTTAAAATTTCTTTATAAAATTGTTTTCCGTACTGTTTTCTTACGTACAGCTGAGCTTCTTCCTAGTTTAAATTTTATTGTTTGTTGTTTATTCTTCAGTCAGAATTTTAGAAGAAGAAGAGAAGAGAAGAAGAAGAGAAATCAAAGACGGATAAACCTACAATATAAAAAGCAGTAAAAGAGGAAGAGAAATGTAAACTAAGAGAGTTATGACTGAGATTATAGAAGATCAGATACTGTACACATTTTTAAACATTAAATACATTTGCTTATCTATATTTATCTATATCTATATATGTACATATACATTGCCATAGAAATACATACATGTACACACATTGTGTACATACATACACATACTGTATACACAAATCTGAACATATAAATACACATATACATATCTACAATCACACGCACTTCTACATATACACATCTACATATGCACACACAACCATGCACAGGTAAATACACAACTGTTTATAAAACTTCCATGCAACCCATCCATTTCACAAAAATTATTCAAATAAATGTCAACTTGCTGGTGGCGCTAGACACGATTTGTCCTCTCTGGATCATGAACATTTTGTGCCAATTTATTTAAGTAGTCTGGCACTGCCACCCAAAAAAAAGTTAATCACTTACAAAAAAATCATTGATATCAGGAATATAGCTAGGGTGACCAGATGAGAATGGATAAAAAGTCGGGACAGGGGAGTTGGGGGTGGGGCTGAGCAACCGTGGCAATGAACGGTAAAGGACAAGAAGTCAAAACTCAAGACTAACATTATTTTAAGAGAAAATGAAAACACATTGAGTGTGTAATATGTTGGCCAAACAGTGTGTAAATCTCTATCCATACATGTGGATGGTTTAATTTCCCGCCTTAATTTTTTTTACCAATCTCATAATGGTGCCCTTAATATTTGTCACTATGTATAGGAAAACAAGAGCCATGTAGGATTCCAACGGCTGTAGCCAATGCAAAACTACAGTATGACACCAATTCATAATTATTGTTATTTCATTTTTTATTAGGCTATGATTAGGCTTATTTTTTATTCCGGATAACCACTTGAAACTTGGGACTGCCACACATTTTTGAGGACATCTGGTCACCCTGTATACAAAACTGTCATAATGAAATTCTCCTTACACTAGGCCATGTCGTAGGCTATTATGGTTAACTGTTCTCTTCTTCTAACACACAACAGCCATTCAACACCTGCAAGTGTAAAATGAACTTATATATATAAAAAAATATTGTACCAAAAACTAAAATTGAAGCGTTAACATTTAAAGTCAAAGATCCTATGCACATAGTGGCCACTGTTTTTTTAAAGAGATGCTAGCGTGGAGTCTCATCTTATAGCGCTGAAATGCAATCTTTAATGCATTATCACAAAAAAAATCCATGTATCTTTATTGGTCTTGGGTGGTGACAAAATCTTAATGAGGGATATCTCAAAGCCTTAAACTTAAAGACAGTAAATTACTGACCATAATCACATGAATCTTATGTTGTATCCAAGCAGGTTTTCTTTACATTAGTTAGATGTTCATTCCAGCATCATTTTGACAGACCATAACACAATTTTCATGCAATAAAAAGGGAATTATTTTTTTGATAAAATTGACAGCAATGAGTGGGGTGAAAACAAAAAAAAATGAAGTTGCAGTAACGGAAAGGTGTGCATGTGACTGTGTGAAGGTGCAGATTACTCAAAATAAAACAAAAAAAGCAACAAGCTTGTAAACTAAACTAAATGTAAATGTGCATATCTATCCCCATGTGTGCTGCCCTGTAGCTCTTATTGCATTACACATGTGAAAGAGCAAGAGTGTATCTGTAATCTATCCTCAATTGGTTCACATCTGTTGACTTTGAAAATGGCTGATCCTAAATCTGATAACCATTTGGAGTATGTGTGTGTGTGTATGTGTGTGTCTGTGTGTGCGCGCATGTGTGTGTGTGTGTGTGTGTGTGTGTGTGTGTGTGTGTGTGTGTGTGAGATGCCAGAGGGGTGAAACAGCAGGGATAGAGAACCCCTAGAGAGGAAGAAGACCACTTAGTTAGCCTGCAGGGGGATGTTTGTGTGTGTGTGTGTATGTGTGAGTCTGTGTGTTTGTGTGGGGCGTCTGTTTTTAAGGCTCTCTGCAGTTTAGCCATCCGTCTGTTGCCTTGTATCTGACCTCAGGGCTTGGCTTCCTTAAATAGACAGTTTGATCAAACAGCCACTGGGAAGTGGGTTCGGACTATCAGTGCTCTTATCTGAAAAAGTCACAAGTTGAAGGTTAACATGTCTGTGTGGTTAGTTTTATCATTCTGCGACCTGTCAGAGCTGCAAGATGAAATTGTATATTCTCACAAATACAGTACTCTCACTGATTTATACATGGACATTTTTCCATGGCTTGGTGCACTACCGGCTGTTTTTATAGATAAAAGGTTGCCATCTATCTACAGGCAGCAGGACAGTAATACATTTTTGCTGGCTTTGCAGAATTAATGGATGAATTCTTTATTACAAAGAAAATAAAGTTAGAGTTGGGACTGGATGGAGCCTCCTGGTACAAGGGGTCACAGGGTCAGCTTAACTATAAAACAATATTTATCTTACATAGAACAAGGCCTCAGTTCATAGTTCATAGAAAAGGTATGAAACACATAAGATGTGTTCCTACAATAGGGCATAGTTTTAATCCCCCCGAGGCCCAAACCAGAAGCTCACTGGCAACTTTACACTGTTAACAATGTCTCACGATAAACTACTGTCATCATACTTTTGCTATGCATGATGGGTAATTGTTTGGATATATACACACTGTAAAATCTAAATAAGTGAGTGTCACAAAAGTAACATTTATCAAAACGTGTCTAACTTTTCTCTGATAACAATTAAGAAAAAGAAGAACAAATGTCATTATATCACAGCATCATCTGTTGAAGAGAAGTCTTAGAATCACAGAAACAATATTTTACACATTATGACATCTTAAGAAAGAATGTAATGCAGCCCTTTCAGACCAGGAAAAATACAAACCTTTAAATTGTATCACAATAGTAACCAAAATCCCAAATAGTCTACAGTACAAATGTCATGTTTATCTCTTTCTGGAGGTTTTATAGATTTATAAAGCAACACTGGATTAAATTAGCAAGAACACAAAAAAGAAATACTCCACCTTTAGTACTTCTTGCAGAAATATCCACAGTCCAAATGCTGCCAAGTTTGATTTAACGGCAATTTGCCAACAGTGAAACTACAAGGCTATCAATGGCAATGAAAAATGTAATCAAGTTTTCCCTCCCCACGGCCAATTAAAAAGCCCTCTCTGGCTGAGCAGCTTTGTCAAATGAATCTACTCTTATGCTGAACTAAAGGGTAGGGTAGGCCAAATTAAACTGCTAAATATGATTAGCTTTAGCTACGTGTAGTAGTACAACATATTTCATCAACAGCATTAGCAGGTGTAGCCTAACCTTCGTACATGAGTCCACTATTGGTCACATCACAATTCAGAGTATGCCCAAATTCATTGATTCAGTAGAATTTATTTGTAAAGGAATTGATACTCACTTTGAAAACACCCATTGACTTTGTTTAGCTCTAACACATGGCTTACTGTCTGAACTTGTCCAGGCATGTGAAGTCGGAGAGGGGACTTGAGGTGAAGAAAAATTTGATTAAGTTACTACAACCTATATTTGGTTTTCAATCAATCAACACAGAAAATGTAGCTTGAATTGCACATAACTTCAAGTTATTATAGTCAACAACATTATTGTGTCAACACATCCATCCATCCATCGTCTGTAACCGCTTTATCCCTTTTATGGGGTTGGTGTTTTTTTTTTTGCTGGAGCCAATCCCAGCTGTCTCTGGGCGAGGGCAGGGTACTCCCTGGCTCATCGCAGGGCCCTAACTGAGGGCACAGGCCGCCATGCAAGGTGCAAACCGCACATCAGGAGGGTTTCAGTATCTTGGATTTTACAAAATGTCAAGCTACTCCCTTTAAAAAGTGATGCTTCCTATGGTTTGAGATGGAAATATTGTTAAGTTTTTTTTTTATTCCTGCCTATGTCTTCTTGACTTCTATTCTTACATCTGTATTTCCTTCAGTTTTTGTTTTTATGTTGTTTTATGGCCTGTGCGCAAATAAAACTATAAATAGGACAAAAGAAGAACAAAACTGTTATTACATCACTAAAGTGTAAGAGAGTACCAGATACACACATGTGGTCACATATTAATACCCAACACTGGTGTGTTAGCTTTGCCTTGTCTTAAATTACTATCAGGCCACAAGCTTATTGGAACATCACATGAATAAAACAGGAGACTATCCTTTAATGTGCAGGCATACATGTGTGTATTACAAAATCAATTAACTGCAGCAGAATGGAGAAATGCCTGTAATTCAAACTATTCAGTCAAGCACAACTTGAATTTTAAAGCCATCTGAGAAGGATGTCATGGTTTCTGATGTAAGATGAGGAAAATAGTGAGAGGAATGACATGAACCGTGCATCATCCCTTGCTCCCATTTGAGCTGTCTCCCTCATCATGCTCAACTGATCTCACCTTTTCAATCTCTTCTCTTAAGATATAAATCCCTGGGAGGATGACAGTTGCCGATGAGTTATGCTGTGTGTGCATGTGTGTCAGCAGAGTAATAAACTGGATGTATCACTAAATGAAGGAAAGATGAAAGAAACAATGGACAAGGTAGAAGTAGTTTGGCTGTGTCTGTCTGAATATGTGTGTTTGTGTATCACCATAGCTTAAAGATGGTTGTGTGTGGCTATTGAAATTTTTTTACGAGAACAAAGCTATACCACTGATATTTTAACTACTTCATCTCATGTAAACTCAGATAACAGGTGTTTAGCAGGTCAGAATGTTCAGCACAGCAGTTGTCGTAAGTGTGGCTGTAATTAGCTACACAGCTTAACCTTCACTGTTGTTTTAATATCATATTTCTATTAGGTGAACACCAATGAAAACCTGTTCTTGAGGTGTGATGTACTGCATCTAAAGTCAAACATCAGCCATTTTTACAAACACTATTGTTATTGTCACCATTATTCAGTATGCTGCAGATGCAGGTGGGCAATCAACAGATTTACAAATACCACTGGAATACAGATGCAATTGTGAGGCCATTTAAATGATTAGATGAGTTAGGTAGTATGTAGTTTCACAGTGATACTAAGAACAGACCTTGGCTGTAAACCTCAGAAATTGGCAGAAACATTATTAATTTACAGCTCTAATCAAAGAGGAAGAAGACCAGGTTTGCAGGCAGGCAGGGTAGACTGGAGCTGGTGTGGAGGAACTCAGGAGTGCAGGCAAGCAGGAAGCTCGAGCCAAAAGAGACAAGAAAATTATAATACAGGCTAAGACACAGAAATATGAGTTTTGAGAAACACTCAACAAAAGAAAAAATCTCGGCACTGTGTAGTCACCGTATAGGATGTATACTGTCATGATCTCATTCTGTAGTGGATTTCTTTGTGTTATGGTGCTTGGTCTCTGGAGGGATTATGCACCTGCAGCAGGTTGGCAATCAGCGCATGCTTATAAGCCCTGATCTCCACGCTACCTGCTGCCAGATGATTTCTTTAATCATACGCGGTATATGGCTTGACAGTGACTCCTAGATTGTCTCTAGTATTTTCATGTTTCTAGTTGCAAGATCTAACTTCGCTTTGCTTTGCCTCCAGTGATCGCCTGTACCACGCAGCACCCCAGCACCACCATGAGCTGCCTCTCCTTCTCAATCCACCTCTCTGATCCAGATTCAAGCCTACATACCCTCTCCTGCTGAAACCTTGTTTAAAGCCGATAAATTGCCTTGTCATCCTGATCAAGCCTCGTGTCTGCTTTTGGGTTCTACAAGTTTCCACGCAGTGCGACATAATAACCAATATATGGTTGCATATTCTAGCAAGATACTATGAATGCTTTACCAACTTTATGTGGATTAGCATGTTTTACATTAATGCTTTGAGGTTTTTAGTGATGGCAGGTTGGTGTAATTACAAAAACCTTAGCTTTTTTCATGGCTAGTTAGTAAACTAAGTAATTATTACCACTAGCAATTAATTGCAACCCGTGGGTCCCTTCAAATGCCCCCATTAGTATCTAAAGTGGCCTCTGGGCTGTTAGTTTGTTACATATATTCTGTATCTGCTTGTTTCAATGCTATATTGATGCCATAACATGCATAGTGTTTCTAATTTTGGAAACCTTGGGATCTTGACAAGAATGTAAGTCTAAATTCTGTAAATGTGTACAAAGCTTAGCTGCACTTGATCCCATATATCAACCTTAGAAAATATGTTTAAGTCTAGCTTCTTAGAACACCTGTCACCTGTGAGAGTAAGCTAGAAGGTTGTATCGAGATTGACATTAACGCAAAAATGACAACAGTTAGCATTAACATTTATAACTGTGCTCAACCTAGAACTGAACTTGAAAAAGAAAACCCAAAGGCACAGGTCTGTCTGTCTCTCCATCTGTCAGTCTTTTTGTCTCTCTGCCTGCATGGCTGTCTGTCTGTCTGTCTGTCTGCCTGCCTGCATAATGACTTTCTGGTCTACATTTACAGCTCTAGTTCCCAACCCCATCCTTGTCAGTTCCAGTATGTCTGCAGTAAATTCTTCTTATCACTTACAATGCACTATGTCTATGTAGGACAATTAGAAATTAGGTTTTTAGGTTTAGGTTATATCTGATGCTCACCTCTTCCAGTTCTCATCTGACTGCTTTTCTCTGTAGGTGCTTGAAGTATCAATTTGTTTGATACACTGAGAAAATTCACAATGTATGGATTGTGGGCGTTGATAGTTGCATGAATTGCACATCACTCTTCAACAGCTATCTGTCCATAATATGATGATATAACAGCGCAAACATGTCCATTAACATGCCTGATGCAAATGAGTGCAATTTACCCTTAGTTTGCATTTTAATGAATTATAAATGGAAAATTATAACACATGCACTGAAATGACAGCTGGCACAAACAAGAACTGCAAAGATAAGGTTGGCTGAGAGAGACTGTAGCAAGTGAACTGATAAGAGGACTGATAAGAGGAAGCAAGAAAACACTCTTTACCTTATGGGCCAACAACGGTCCCTACACTGATTTTCAGGACAGTATTCAGCCTCATAATTCAATATATTTGACCAGTAATTTATGCTTATCAGAAAAAATCATTGAAATCATGAAAATGATAGCCAGTGCGATAATTCAGGTTTAAAGACCACATCCAACACATGTGCATTACATCAAACAAAGTTAAAGACCTGTGCTTAGCCATGCTATGCTATGTGCTTTCTAGGCCCAGTTCAACATTAACAGTCTTTAAAGGAAGGGGTGCTGGCATTTCCTTAGCTGATGAGCCAAACAGAAGAGTATTGTATTTCCAGTGTTGAACAGTGATTATTCAATAGTACTGTATGGGATTGGGACAAGCTCTTCATCAATTTAAGACACACCTTCAAGCAGGTAGCCCAGCTCTGGTGGAAATGCAAATCCCTGCCACGCCAAGCCATACCAAGTAGAGCCATGCACACAGATATAGATAGATAGAATTACTTTAATGATCCCAGACTGGAAAATTATTAATATAATGGAAAAACAGGCATTTGTGTCACAGCTACAAGTGCTAACTGAGTTTGCATACTAGCAAGACATGGTTTCCACTGGGCAGAAAAATTCTGTGGGCCTGCTGGAACTGCATATGGCAACTCTTAGCAGCTGTTGAGCTCAGGAGATCCAGGAGAAGAGGAGCTGAGAGGGGAGATCCCAACATCCCCTTTGGTCTCATGACGTGGCTTGATGTTTGATCTTGAGAGCACGAATGCAAATGCATAATCCATAGTTTGAAAGAGTTCATCTGTCAGTTCATGAAAATTGGCAACACCTGAGCAGCTCTGTAACCAGCTGGACACTGGTTAACTCTCTATGTTAGCTAAACAAAACTCAAACAGAACATCAAGAGCAGAAGTTACAAAAAAAGACAAATAAAGCCAAATAAACACCGACTATGGTACTGAACTCACTAAATACCAGTGTTTCTCAGTTAATCCCTAGGTTAGTGAGAGCAGGAAAATTAGTTAGGGTAAGATGCAGAGTGGCACATACAATGACATAATCATTTCTGTGTCAAAGAGTGTTTGTGTGTTCATTCATTGGATAAGAATGCTGATTACTCAAAGTGGTAGAGTTATTTAGGCAGACTTTAGATTCTGTCAGGCTTGGCAGAAACTGAGGACTCAGATGCAGGAGGGCAGTAGTACAGACAGGCTTTATTTTTTAATACAGTTCCTCTGTAGCCAGAGTGATAACAGAACAGGCTGTGAACACTATAGGTCCAACGGACCACACTAAAAAAAACACAACAAGAACAAAAGAAGCTCCCGTAGGAGAAAAAGGAGATAACTACACTGATCTTAAGAAACTAGAAGTTTATAAAAATTACTCAAACTAAAGTCGCTCCCGAAGGAGGAAGGCACACAGGCTATGAAAATTAGTCTACTCTAAATAAGGCTGAGAAATTTTAAAGAACGGAAAACACTCCAACAGGAGGGAAAGCAAACGCTATGAAACTTAACTAACAACGAACCAAAAATTCTGACCAAAAGATATCCAACTCAAAATCACTCTACCACAGAGGAAACTATATGCAAAAAACAAAACTTGACAATACTTAACTTTCTCGAAATACAAGGCTAT
This sequence comes from Sparus aurata, assembly GCF_900880675.1. Lineage (NCBI taxonomy): Eukaryota > Metazoa > Chordata > Actinopteri > Spariformes > Sparidae > Sparus > Sparus aurata. The sequence continues at coordinate 5,186,989 of NC_044207.1, read as the reverse complement.
GAACAAGGCTGTGAGATAGGCTGGACGTACGCGACGAAAACGAACGAAATACTCTGGCAACAAAGACAGGGAAAGACAAAGACTATATACACATGAGGGGAGGGAGCACAGGTGGAAACAATCAGGGATCAGGGAAGACGCCAGACCGGTGACACAAGAGGAAGGGCAAGTGACCTGAAACGAGAGGAGAGTTACTTTTCAAAATAAAACATGAAATTCACAAGACAAAAAAAACCAAGACAGGACATCCCTCACCGCGGTGTGACAGTACCCCCCCCCCTCTACAGCCGACACTTGACGGCCCAGGCTGACCAGGGTTATTTTTATGAAAGTCATCAATGAGGGTGGGGTCCACGATGTGGCGGGAAGGGATCCACTGCCTCTCTTCAGGTCCGTAGCCCTCCCAGTCCACTAGATACTGTCTGCCCCGGCCCCGGTTGCGTACTGCCAACAGCTGCTTTACCTTGTACACCGGACCCCCTTCAATTACCTCGGGTGGTGGAGGGGCCGTGGTGGCCGGAACCATTTGGCTTTCCTTGACAGGTTTGATCTGGCTGACATGGAATGTGGGATGCACACGAAGGGACCGGGGCAGACGAAGGCGCACAGCTGCAGGTCCGATGATCTGGGTGACAGGGAATGGTCCCACGAACCGAGGGGCTAGCTTCTTGGAGGGAACCTTAAGGTGCAGGTCCTTGGCCGAGAGCCACACCTTCTGGCCCACCTGATAAGCTGGGGCAGGACGCCTCTTGCGGTCTGCCGCCTTCTTCACCCGATCCCCCTGTCGGATTAGCACCTGGCGGGCGGCTGCCCAGATGCGGTGGCAGCGTCGAATCATGGCGTGGGCAGAGGGGACCGAAACCTCCCGTTCGTTCTCTGGAAAAACTGGGGGTTGATAACCGTAAGCACATTTGAATGGTGAGAAGCCTGTAGCAGATGTGGGTAATGAATTGTGGGCATACTCAACCCAGACCAGGTTCTTGCTCCATGTCGAGGGATTCTGGGAGAGTAGGCACCGGAGGCCGGTTTCCAATTGTTGGTTGAGGCGCTCGGTCTGGCCGTTGGCCTCCGGGTGGTATCCTGAGGTCAGGCTGGCCTTGGCGCCGATGAACCTACAGAACTCCCTCCAGAACCGTGATACGAACTGGGGCCCCCGGTCGGAAACAATGTCTTTGGGGAATCCGTGAATCCTGAAAACCTGGTTCATCATGACCTCCGCCATCTCTTTGGCGGAGGGTAGTTTAGGCAAGGCAATAAATTTGACCATTTTAGAGAAACGGTCTACCACTGTGAGGACAGTGGTGTTACCTTGGGATACCGGGAGCCCCGTGACGAAGTCCATGGAGATGTCTGACCACGGTCTGGAGGGGATGGGAAGTGGCTGCAGGAGGCCCATTCGAGGCCGGGAGGATGTCTTGTTGCGGGCGCAGACCGAGCATTCCTCCACGTACTCCCGAACCTCCGGCTCCATGGATGGCCACCAGAACCGCCGAGAGATGACGAACATCGTTCTCTGAACTCCCGGGTGACATGAAAGCAGTGAGGTATGAGCCAAATGAATCACCTGTGGGCGCAGCCCGGCCGGCACAAACACTCGATTATCTGGGCACCCACGAGGTGATGGAACCCCACCATTAGCCTGCTTCACCTCTTCTTCTATCTGCCAGGAGACCGCTCCTACCACACAGGTTAGTGGAAGGATGGTTTCAGGTTCCTTGGCAACAGGCTCGGGGTCGAATAACCGGGATAGCGCGTCTGGCTTGACGTTCCGGGACCCCGGCCTGTAGGAAAGAGAGAAAGAGAAACGGTTAAAAAAGAGCGCCCACCTGGCCTGGCGAGAGTTTAGCCTCTTAGCTTTTCTGATGTACTCGAGATTTCGGTGATCAGTCCAGACTATGAACAGTTGTTCGGCCCCCTCTAGCCAATGCCTCCACTCTTCGAGGGCAAGTTTGACCGCCAGTAGTTCTCGGTTGCCCACATCATAGTTCCTTTCAGCTCTGGACAGCCGCCGCGACAGGAAGGCGCATGGGTGTATCTTGCCATCCTTTTCCGATCGTTGGGAGAGGATGGCTCCAACCCCTTCGTTTGATGCGTCTACTTCGACCACGAACTGCCGCTGAGGGTCCGGCATGGTGAGGATGGGGGCTGAAGTGAAGCGGAGCTTGAGATCCTGGAATGCCTTCTCTGCTGCAGGCGACCAGTGGAACTGCACCTGAGTGGAGGTAAGAGCATGAAGAGGAGCAGCTATTGCGCTAAAGCCTCTGATAAACCGCCTGTAAAAGTTAGCAAACCCCAAAAATTGCTGAACCTTCTTGCGGCTATCAGGTGTGGGCCATTCGGCCACAGCGCTAATTTTAGCCGGGGCCATCTGAACTCTTCCAGGGGCTACGATGAAGCCCAGGAAGGAGACGGTGTCGGCATGAAATACACTTTTCTCGGCCTTCACATAAGAGTGATTTTCTAGGAGTCTTTTAAGAACTTTGGTCACATGGTCTTGGTGAGTGTCAATGTCAGGTGAGTAAATCAAAATATCGTCCAAATACACATAGACAAAATGATCCAAGAAGTCCCTCAACACATCATTTATCATGGCTTGAAAAACGGCGGGGGCATTGGTGAGACCGAATGGCATGACCAGATACTCGTAATGGCCACTCGGAGTATTGAAACCGGTCTTCCACTCATCCCCCTCTCTTATTCGGACCAAGTGGTAGGCGTTGCGTAGGTCGAGCTTAGTGAACACTTTGGCCTGTTGGATTTGGTCAAAGACAGATGACATGAGAGGGAGTGGATAGCGATTTTTTATTGTAATGTCACTGAGCGGGCTATAGTCTATGCAGGGTCTCAGAGACCCATCTTTCTTATCCACAAAGAAGAAGCCTGCCCCAGCTGGCGATGATGAAGGGCGGATGAGACCAGCTTTTAGTGACGTGGTGAGGTACTCTCTCATGGCCTCTTTTTCTGGTCCGGAAACAGAGTACAGGCGGCCCTTAGGTATGGGGGATCCAGGAATCAGGTCGATGGCGCAGTCGTATGGGCGGTGTGGGGGGAGAGATAGAGCTTTGGACTTACTAAAAACTTCCCGAAGCTGGTAGTAGCAGGTGGGTACCAGGTTCAGGTCCGGGTATTCAGGTTCTGTAGTAGGGTTGACAGAGAACAGGTTAATCTCAGCTTCTTTGCCCCTGGTTATGCCCATACAATGTCTTAAACAGTCCTTTCCCCATCTGATGATGTCTCCAGACCTCCAATCTACCTGGGGGTTGTGGCGAAACAGCCATGGTTGGCCCAGAATGAGTGTGTGTGAGGTAGACCTAAATAAAAAAAAACGAATTTCCTCTTCATGATCCTTAATGTGCAGGTGGACGGGTTCGCTGATGTGAGTGATAGTAAAAAGTTCCTTACCGTTGAGAGAGCGGGCCCTGACGGGCTTAACCAGGGGTTCAGATTTAATCCCCAATCTCTCTGCTAAACCCCAGTCCATCAGACTCTCATCTGCCCCAGAGTCAATAAGTGCATTGAGGTTCGTGTCCGTGTGGTGCATTACCTTCACTTTGGTCAAGGCGCGTGAAACAGAGCTTGCAGCTGCGACTAAAACTCACCGTCGGGGTTCGTTTGGTTGGACAGGTGGTTACAAGGTGCCCCGTTTCCCCACAGTAAAAACACCTTCCCTCCAACTGCCGTCTCCGCCTCTCCTCCTCTGACAGCCGCGCTCTGCCCAGCTGCATGGGTTCGATCTCTCCCTCAGTCGCGGATTGATGACGTGGGGTCGGCGAGGCGTCATGAGTGAACGGGCGGCTTGGAACGGTAGTGAGCGGTGCTCCTCCCGCCGTGCCCGTACTTCCTCCCCGGTATCGTCTGAGCTGGCGAAGTCGATTATCCGTCCGGATGGCGAGCGCGATGAGGTTGTCCAATCCTGCGGGCAAATTGAGGGGAACAAGCAGATCCTGGATCGGGGCTGCTAGCCCCTTAAAAAACACATCATACAAAGCTGTGGAATTCCACCCACTCTCAGCTGAAAGTGTGCGAAAACGAATAGCATAATCACACACGGAGTCTTTGCCTTGTCTTAATCCACTTAACTCTTGAGCCTTTTCACGGTCGTCTGCCACCGGATCGAAGGTTCTCTTTAGCGCCGCCTCAAAGTCTCCAAGAGTGTTACAGACAGCCGATCTCCTGCTACATTCAGCGGACGCCCAGGCTTTGGCTCTCCTGGTTAGGTGCGAGATCATGAAGGCGATCTTTACTCGGTCATTGGGAAATGCGTGGGGGGTTAATTCAAAGTGAATGGAACAGTCTATGATAAATGTCTTACATAGTCCTGGTTCCCCGGAGTATTGAGCTAGTGGAGCCAATCTGCTACCCGCTCCAAAGTGAGGAGTGGGCGGAGTAGGTGGAGTCGGTGGTACGGGAGCCGGTGCGGTGGGTCGAGGGGGCTGCGCGAGCAGTCCCTGTAGTTGCGCCGAGATCTGACCCATCTGCGCCGCCATGGCACTCCGGAACTCCTCCTGGCGTGAGATGCGGGCTTCTTGGTCACGCAGGACTCCCGGTAGCAGTTCTGCCTCTGCTGGGTCCATTTCTGGCCAGAGTATTCTGTCAGGCTTGGCAGAAACTGAGGACTCAGATGCAGGAGGGCAGTAGTACAGACAGGCTTTATTTTTTAATACAGTTCCTCTGTAGCCAGAGTGATAACAGAACAGGCTGTGAACACTATAGGTCCAACGGACCACACTAAAAAAAAACACAACAAGAACAAAAGAAGCTCCCGTAGGAGAAAAAGGAGATAACTACACTGATCTTAAGAAACTAGAAGTTTATAAAAATTACTCAAACTAAAGTCGCTCCCGAAGGAGGAAGGCACACAGGCTATGAAAATTAGTCTACTCTAAATAAGGCTGAGAAATTTTAAAGAACGGAAAACACTCCAACAGGAGGGAAAGCAAACGCTATGAAACTTAACTAACAACGAACCAAAAATTCTGACCAAAAGATATCCAACTCAAAATCACTCTACCACAGAGGAAAACTATATGCAAAAAACAAAACTTGACAATACTTAACTTTCTCGAAATACAAGGCTATGAACAAGGCTGTGAGATAGGCTGGACGTACTCGACGAAAACGAACGAAATACTCTGGCAACGAAGACAGGGAAAGACAAAGACTATATACACATGAGGGGAGGGAGCACAGGTGGAAACAATCAGGGATCAGGGAAGACGCCAGACCGGTGACACAAGAGGAAGGGCAAGTGACCTGAAACGAGAGGAGAGTTACTTTTCAAAATAAAACATGAAATTCACAAGACAAAAAAACCAAGACAGGACATCCCTCACCGCGGTGTGACAGATTCGGCCTTCACGCAGGATATGACTGTGTACAAAACTATAGTCAGAGAAGCTGTGGTTACTGTCTGAACAGTACGCTGGCTGGTCTTAGTTCTGGGCCAAATTTTTTGAGCATGGTGTGGTTTCTGGGCTGTTCTTCTCAAAGGTGTCGGCGTGTAGTTTGATCATAAAAGGAGTCTGCGGAGGCAAGGCGGGTGGAATGAAGAAGCAATCTTTATTAAAACAGAATCTAGCGCCTTGAGTCCCGGTCAGAAGCGGCCACTTTCTGATATTATCAAATCTGTGGACAAAACTATGCCAATATGCTCTGCCCTCTGCTCCCTCAAAACCTTGGCCTTTGCGCTTAGGAGGTTTTCCAAGTGGCACCCCCCGTCTCTACTCGTAGGGGCCTTCTTAAAGTCCCTTGGGCTGTACCTGCCTAATCCTAATTGGTCATTGCGATGGGTTGAGGGTCCATCTATCCAACTGACATGAAAAGGATAGAGAAATCATTTAGGTAATTTTGGAGTACAAGACCCAAGGAGGAACAGTAACAGATTTAGTCTTTTATGGGAGATGAGCAGAGAGATAGACCACCTCCTTTTCATGTCGATTGGAGGAATCAGAATCAGAAATCCTTTAATGTCCCACAGACGGGGAAATTTGTTTGTCACAGCAGCGACAGAATATTACAAAAACAGAAACATATTACAAGAACAGAACCAATAGCAAAATAAGCAATACAATTAAAAAGGGAAGAAATAAATAGACATATATACATATTTACATGATATAGTGCAAAATTAACAGCAGTTTTTTTGTTTTTTTTGTTTTTTGTTTTTTAAACCTAAATTTTAAATACAGATAATAAATATGGAATAAATATGGGTGTTAAGGAAATTGACCAGATGTGCAAAAACAGAAGTGACCTTTGTGCAGACATACTGCACAGTGTAGTGTAGTACAGGGTGAGGTCTATAGGTTACTGGGAGCAGTGCTGGTTGTACAGTCTGACAGCAGCAGGAAGGAAGGACCTGCGATACCTCTCCTTCACACACTTAGGGTGTATCAGTCTGTTGCTGAAGGAGCTGCCCAGTGCTGTGAGAGTGACCTGCAGGGGGCGGGACTCCTGAATTAGCAGCGATGACAGCTTGTTCATCATCCTGCTCTCTCCCACCACCTGCACTGGGTCAAGAGGGCATCCCAGGGTGGAGCTGGCCTTCTTGATAAGTGTATCAAGTCTCCTCCTGTCTGCTGCTGAGATGCTGCTGCTCCAGCAGACTACTCCATAGAAAAAAAACCACAGAGTCATAGAAAGAGGTCAGGAGTGCCCCCTGCACTCCAAAGGACCTGAGCTTCCTCAGCAGATACAGTCTGCTCTGACCTTTATTATATGTTGCTGCAGTGTGATCAGTCCAGTCCAGCTTGTTGTTCAGGTGAACTCCCAGGTACTTATAAGATGTCACCATCTCAATGTCGGTTCCCAGGATGTTCACCTGTGTGCAGGGTTAATGTCTCCCCAAAATTCCTGTGCTTCGTCTCATCATGCCGTTTCAAATTAGAAATCTTCATCACAGCTATAGTCTCCTAGCATATTAAGCACATGGGTCTTGTGCTGGTTGGAGGGAGAATGAATGCAAATTTTTCAGTCCATTCTTCTTCGAATTGCCAGTTTTCACTGTCCACTTTTCTTTTAACAGTGAACTTGGAACATGCCATTTTCGTGCAATCTACACTCTAAAAAGTGTGACTGGGCTAAATTAATATTTACAAAATAAATACTAGTAACCTTTACATGAAAAAAAAGACTATTTGCGGTTTGGTATATTATTATGTTGATTTAATCAAATTTGAATTATCTATCAACTGCATTTTACTCATTTTTGTTTGAGTAATATCAGCTGAAAATCACTGAGTGTAATTTAATCATATTTTATCAGTAAAGTCAACAATGTCGAAAAATAAATACATTTTACTCAATAGGGACTCTTTGGTTTTAATCGCCGTACACTTCCGCCCAAGACATTTGCGCCACACGGACGTTGATGTCACAACCGTCTCCACTGCCATTTTCTCAAGGTAAGAGGCTTCTATAATAACACTTAATAGCTACGTTGTCCCAACTTGAACGTTGTTCTGCGTTACTGCGAGTTACCTAACAAGTTCACTGGCAGTAGTTTACTGGCAAGTTTAATCAATATCGCGATTCAAAGTCAGCCGGAGCTTTCACCCCTCCCCCACCATAACAAGCTAGCTACAGTGAGCAAGACGGCAAACACGTTGTTCTGAGAGGTGAGTTTAAAACGTTAGTTACACACTTCGTGTTATCGGGTATGCTGTGCTCGACTGTCACTTTATACTTGAGTAACCGTCAAAAACGGTACATTTACTGGCTTTACTACTTTTCAGAGTGGCGGTAGTGGTGCTAGCAGTGGTGGTGGTTGTAGCGGTGGTGGCGGGTGGGGGCAGCGGCGGCATACTATACGTTCTTAAACACTTTTTACGTTGGCCAACACGGTCAAGTTCCCCGGTCGTTCGAATAAGATAAGCCCCCCATTTATTCTGTGTCGATCGTGTTTTCAAACTGTTGGTTGTAGGTCGTGGTGACAACACTTTACACTAATGCTGTTTGAGAACGCTGGTTAGAGGTCAGTAATGAAGAGCACGGTGCTAACTCTGAGCTGCAAGATGGATGCTTCGACATTCCTTAATGCCCGTTTGCTCCTAAACATTCGAAGCTGTACACTGTACCATGATACATAACACCTACATGTTATGTGAACCCCCCCCCCAACACACGTTTTTTTTTTTTGAATGCATTTCTTAATGCTTGATACTGTTTCGATTGCTTTCTGCCTGGGGTGAATGTGAAGTAGGGAACTGTTGAGTGATGATGCATAAACTGGTATTTTGTGTGTCAGGGTGTCTGTGTTTTTGCAATTATAATCCTCTTAAAGGTCAAGTACTGCTGTATACTGTAATAAAAGTTTATGGAATCAAGTAGTAGAGCACTATAACTAATGACACTTTTTGCACTTACCTACTTGCCCTCCTATTTGCATAGTCAATGCATAGTGCTAATTTATTTAGCATGGATATTTATTGGCATGGAAAATTCTAGTCACAGTTATGAAAATTATATTATTATTCTGGTATATATGTAACAAATTATCATGTTGTGCAAATTAATAGGTGATGATCGTGTGACAGTCTATGACAGGCAGACATAAATACAGCTTTTATTTTTATCCCTTTCCAAAGCCTGAGGAACAGAAAACAAATGTTATGATTACCATCCAAGTAATAATAATGGACCTCACTGTACAAAAGCAAGTGTGAACTGTTATTGGTTATTTGAGTTGATCTTCAGATATCCTCTCTTCTGAGTTTGTGCTTAACATATTAATTCATCCAGATGACTTAAAGCTATGTATTTCTTTCTAGGTGCATAGGGAATCTATCAACACATCAAGATCACAGGTATGTATTGCACTTACTATACAATACATGCTGTTATACTACATTTCACATACAGTATATTGTGTAAAGGTTTGTTCACTGTTTTGCAATACCCTGTTGTCGACATTTGCTGGTTAAGCAAATTTCATACAGTTTAACCTGAACATCCAACCTGAATTTTAAATGAAAGCAGCAAAAAATATAGAACATGTTTTTCATATATATGCAGTTAATTATGATGACATTTAGTGTGTACACATTTGTTGCGAAAATTATTTAGATGACAGACAAAAATAATTCAAATGTACAAGATTGAAAAAGAACCAAAACTGATTTTAGTTTTGTCCTCAATTTTTACATCTCACTGTACATCATGTAATTATTAGCACTATTACTGAAGTAGGTTACTACTTAATCAGTTATACTACAAGTTAATAGGGCCTAGTGATGGGCAGTATACCGGTTCACACCGAACACCGGTGTATATTTTCGTTATGATATGAATTTTTAATATACCGTTGTATTTGATTACACAACGTTCGAAACGCTACGCTGCGCGACACTGTTGATGGGCCACGGGTCTATGATTAAGTAAATCTATCAAGTGTCACCACATTTCTTCCGATGCATATCTTGTATGTCACTGTTCATGCCCAACTTCGTGCTTCACGTCATGTCACATGTGACAGTGGCGCTTCTTGGGTAGAAGGAATGAGAAAGTGGTTGAGAGAGGAAAATTACACCTCCCTTACAGATAGACAGAGTGCTGCCTTTACCTTGCAGCAAATGTGCCACCTTTTCTATCTAAAAGGGGCTAGTAATTCCTCTCTCAACCAGTAGAAAATGCTGTGAGCACCTGATTATGCATGAAAAAAAAATACCGTCATATACCGTGTAACTGTAGGAATTTTGAAAAATACCGTGATATACATTTTTGGTCATACCGCCCAGCACTAATGGGGCCTTTTTGTCTCATTACTTTAGGTTTTTCCCTATGGGATGGCAGTGTAAGATCTGCAGGACTTTGTTTGCTACAAAAGGGAACCTACTAAAGCATTACAGACTACAGCACGCAACATTTGGTCGTGGGCAATCTCAGCCATGTCTCTATGGTAGTTGCCCTTGCACATTCAAAACGCAGAGTGCGCTTCGCACACATTTGTCCAGGTACCATGCAGCTAAGGAAAGCCTACATCCAAATATCATCTCCACTTTTAAGTGTTTAGTTTGTGATGCTGTTTGTTCTACTGAGAAGGACTTCTTTCAGCATATTGGAAATCATCTCAAAGGCCATGAAACTGTCTTTTGTGTATTTGAAGGGTGCAGTTTTAGGACAAATATTTACAATACATTTCTGAAACACAAAAGCAGAAAACACCAACCTTATTCTTTAAGTGATCTTAAGCAAGCTGTGTATGAGAGACACTATAATCAGACAGCCGACCTCTCTGATATACCAGAGGCCAGTGCTGATGAGGGAACAAGTTTAGATTGTGATCCTGAATGTGCATCATACCTAGTTCTGAAAAGAATTGGCTTGCTTCTGCTGAAGCTAGAGAGCACCTGTAATGCATCTGTGAGGTGCATTGATACTTTGGTTGAAGACCTTCACTTCATTTCATCTTCAGCATCTGTAGCTGTTGTTAGAAATACACTTGATTCAACATTCAGATTAAATAATTGCACTGTAGACCAGGCCATCATAACTGACTTGGCAGAACAACTGTGCAACTTCCATCCCATTAGTACAGCACTAGGAGCAGGTGGTCCTCTTAGTTCTGCTTTCAAGAGAAGAAGGTATTTTAAGGAGCATTTCCTGTGTGTTGACCCTGTTGAATATATTCTTGATTTTCAAAAGAACAAGACCTTTCAGTATGTGCCCATTCTCAAAACTTTGCAGGAAATCGTGAAGAATAAAGACATCGCAGAGGGAATCTTATCCAGTTGTTCAAACAGCACTGGATATATTAAGTCAATTTTTGATGGTAAATTTTACAAGCAAAAAGATTTTTATGCTGGAGAGGACAAACGACTCTCAATAATCCTTTATGTAGATGATTTTGAGGTGTGTAACCCACTAGGGACTTCAAGGAAAAAACATAAAATTACGGCCATTTATTGGGTTTTGGCAAATTTGCAATCTGAGTTGCAATCTGAATTAACATCAATAAACCTAGCTTTACTTTGCAAAGCTGTTGATGTTAAACAGTTTGAATACAAAGTAGTTTTGGAACCACTATTGAAAGATCTTTGCATTCTAGAACAGGAAGGGGTTTTCATTCCCAGTGCTGGAAAAAGTATTAAAGGAACAGTGCACTGTGTTGCAGCTGATAATCTCGGTGCACATTCGATCAGTGGACTAGTTGAAAGTTTCACAGGGCCATACATCTGTAGGTTTTGTCTTGGACATTCTTCCAAGTACCAGGCACATGAAGTGCGAGGTGGAGCATTTCCACCTCGTACAAAGGAGGACCATAGTTTGCATGTACAAACTGTTAAAGAAAATCTTAGTTTAACACATTCCTTTGGTGTAAAGCGGTCATGTCCACTGACTGACAAATTGACTCACTTTCACTTTGTCTCTGGGTACCCACCAGATGTACTTCATGATATCTTTGAAGGGATTGTTCCAAGGGAACTGGCATTGTGTATTCAGGTTTTCACTAAGAACAAGTACTTTAATTTAACTCAACTTAATGAGTTAATTACATGTTTCTCCTATAAGGGATCAGACAAAACCAATAGACCTCAGGAAATCCCTCAAAGTTACACAAGTCGCAAATCTATAGGGGGAAACGCTCATGAAAATTGGGCCCTAATACGGTTGTTGCCACTCATTGTTGGTTCACTGATACCCGAGGGTGATTCTGCTTGGCAGGTTCTTCTGACTTTAAAAGACACTGTTGAACTGGTGGTTGCCCCTGTTCATACACCTGAGACAATTGCATACCTGGACTTTAAAATATCTGAACATCGTGACAGATTTTTGGCAGTTTTTCCAGAAGAGACACTGAAACCCAAGCACCATTTTTTGGAACACTACCCTACGTTGATCGAAAATTATGGGCCTCTGGTTGGTGTATGGACAATGCGCTTTGAAGCGAAACACAGCTTTTTTAAGCAAGTTGTGAGGCACACTAACAATTTCAGGAATGTCTTGTTGACCCTTTCGACACGACACCAGATGATGATGGCATACCACCTGCAAACAGATGGTGGAAAGCAGGCACTGTGTGTTGCTAAAATATCTGAGGTGCCTTTAAATGTGCTGCATCCAGACATCCAGGAAACCTTAAGAGATACATCACCACTTATGTCTGCTGTGTTGTTAGCCAAGACTGTCACCTGTTATGGAACAAGGTACAATGTTGGGATGATCCTTTCCTTCGGCTCTACAGGCGGACTTCCTGATTTTGCTGAGATTATTCAGATTGCTATTTTGGACAACTGTGTACACTTCATTGTAAAGTTACTTGCTGCCTGGTATGAAGAGCACCTCAGATCTTTTCAGTTGGAGGACACTGGGAAAATGGCACTTTGGGAGCAGCAGAAACTTGGTGATGTCTACCCCTTGGCTGCATACAGTGTGGGAGGAAAACGCTTGGTTACACTCAAACGTCACATCTGTTGTTCGGTTTAGGTAAATGACATTATATTGAACTTGACATCTGTACATGCATCATGTTATCTGTATTCTGGTCCATGTAACTGGGATTTTAATTTATTTTGTGCAATTTCATGACGGTTAAAATTATGGCATGCATAAATACATTGTCAGGAGTCCATAATTCCAGTGTCCCACTAATAATTATGAACTTGTTTGGTGTTGATTCCTACACATATATCTTAAAAAGCCTATAGAAATTGATGAATTAAAAGGTTAAATGATTTGGGAATATTAAATACATTATTTTATTTCCATATATGAATGGTTAATAATTTGATGTCAAGATTGAATGCAAAAATACTTAAAAAACACTCACTATTTTTTTCAACTTTGAATTCATAAAACTGAAAGTGGTCCAACACATATGATAGCAGCATTAATTTACATTAGACATATAACTAATGACATACATGGCAATACCCAAAAAAGTAGCAGAGCTCCATTGATTTTTTTTATTTTGTCAGTGATTTATCATGTGATGACAGAATTAGGAAATATATTTTTTATTTGAAAATCCAAGTGTATTTCAGTTGTCATTAATATTCTTTCGGAATTTGTTGTGTAGTTTCTTTTTTCTGGTGTCACACTCTAGGCTCTTCATTGTATTATTCACTGTATGTGTGGTCTAAGCATCTGCTTCTTTCTGTTGATATTCTCGTTATCAGGCTGGCAGAGATGGAGGAAAAACTGCGAGTTATCATCGACGAACGAATTGAGAAGTTGGTCCTTCCATCAGGAATCCCACCGACTATGGAGGAGCTGCAAACTACTGTGAAAGAGAACTTTGGAATTTCTGAGGAGTTCAGTTTTCAATATTTGGACTCAGACTTTGACAATTACTTCACTCTGCATAAAACTGACCAAATTAAACACAAAGACACGATAAAGGTTGTCTATGCTGCCCCGATAATTCTTAACTTGCAGCAAGTTGAAAGTTTGGACATTTCTTTTGGTCAACAATCAACAGACTGTGACTCAGTATCTTATGCAGAGTCATCAGTATCTTATGCAGAGTCATCAGCATCAAATGCAGAGTCATCAGCATCAAATGCAGAGTCCTCTGCTGGAACATCATCTTCACTGGACACCATTATCCTGCCAAGACGGTTAAGCACCACTGAACGATGTCAGCCATGGCCAAAGCAGTTCCCCATTCCACAGTTTGCATATGAGACTGAGATGTACCTTGAAAGAGCTGTTGAAGACTACAGAAATAATGGAACACTTCTGACTGCCTCAAAGGTCAAGGCAGACATATTGGAGAAGCTGGCTGAAACTGTATATATGTATACAGCTTATCCGTCAAGTGCACAGATGTGTGATGTTGCTGAGGCACTTGTCAAGAAATATCCTTGTCTGAAGGAACCTGGCTCCTTCTCAGGTTACTATGGCTGGCAACAAAGCCTCAAATACAAGATGGCAAATTATCGCACCAAACTCCGTGGTTACGGTGTTCCTGAGGTGATGTGCAATGCCTTAAAGCGCAAGAGCCCTGCAGACCAGAAATCTGCCAAGAATGTGAAAAAGCCTCGAAAGGCAGAAGTAAACTACCTCCCACCTTACCCAGCAGGAGAGGATGAGGAAAGTCAAGAACAGGAAAGGATTCAGTTGCTAACTGAAGTAAGGAAACGAGACAACAACAAATTGATCAAAGAAAAGATGGCCAAAACCTTTGCACACCGAAGAAATGAAATCGTCAACCAGTCACCCACCATAGAGGACATAAAAGCCAGATGGCCAGCTTTATTTGAGGCATCTAATGTGAGTTACAAGTGTATAGTAATCAGAAACATTCCTTTGCAATTGTGAGGGGTCAATTATTTGATACAAAATATAAGTTACTGTCATCTCATAAATCATGTTTTCAGGTATTTTTTTAAAGATCAAATATGGTTTACTGTTTACATCATTTGTCCTTTAGATCCAGGGGGAGTTTCACAGAATCACAACGGTGCACCTGGAATCAAAGTTCATGTCCAAGCTGGATGAATACTCTCCCAGGCTTCTGAACCTCTTCCACTCAAAGGGCGGGACCGCGGGATTGAGGTTGCAGACTATCCTACTGAAGGTATCCTAAGTTTGGCCATATTATGTTTTTTATTTATATTAAATCTGCAGGAGGAAATGTTAACCAGTGACTTTCTGGGGTCATAGCTGGTCCTCTGAAAACCTCAGTTAAGACAGGACGTGTTTCATAAGACTGGTCTCTCAGACAGCACATAAAGGATCATTGACAGGGGTTTCTTTAAAAATAACACAAGTCTAAGCCTCCTAGCATAGCAAAAACTGCGCCTTGACCTTGAGTAATATTAATTTATGTTATTTCAGGCTCCAATCAATCCTACCATCAACATAACCAGAGACATTGTCATCCGGTGTCTGATGTTGTACCTTGGGGAATCTGCTGATCAGCTCTTTAAAGAGTATGATGTAAGTTGAAATGTATATCTCTTTATCTCTCAAGCTCTATTTAGGACCATCTCCTTTAGCCGTACAGTCTAAAATACAAAATGTTCTCGTTATCTTAGGATGCAGATGAAGACAGTGTGGCACAGGACCTTGCTGTACAAGAGATGAAAATCTACAGCATCCAGACTAATCTGTCAGAGGGTACAGAGGACATCGGAATCGTGATAGACGGAACAAAGGTCCTGACTGCTCTGGGTAACTTTCCGAGGGCTTGTGCCATGCTCATTGGTTTGACATATGCAGTGAATCTAGCCTATCCCAAGGAGCTCAGGTACACTTTTGAAGCCTTTCAGAAACTCTTCCTTGAACTGGATTGTTCAAAGCTTTCCCCAAAAGTGAACACCCTCAAGAACAAGCTTCTGGCTTAAGAGCCTAAATACACTGGAGTGCTCAGTAATTCTGTGCTGTAGTTAAGTGTTCAATTCTTGTTCAGAAAAAAACATGTTATTCATACTCATTTGAAGGGTGTGATGTTATATTTTGGACTTACAACTGCCACAAGTAACTTGTTTTTGTAGCTTGGTATTCCAGAAGTAACGAGTAAATGATGATGCTGCATTATAACCAGGACAGTGAGAGTTGTGTTTTGAAAACACAGAGCTTCTTGATGGACTATGAACACATGGCCATCAGCTTAGGACATATGGATGCCAGTGACACAGTCCACTTTCACAGACGCAAAACCAGACACTCCTCTTGTTTTTCATGATTCTTCTGGTTGTTCTTGCAACACCACCTCACAGCTCCATGATGGAGATGGACAATATTCTGCTGGGTCTTTACCTGGGATTTGTGCCACTGTTAGTTGTGAGCTCAAGCTGTTCTGATCTGACACTGAGGAAGCTACCAGTGCAATTTGCCTGCCTCAAATAGCAAGAGCCTTTGTTTTTTCTCCAGAAATATTGTATCACTCTGCTTGCAGGCCCTTAAAGCTCCTGCCAATTTGAAAAATATACATCTGTTTTTATCTGATGTAGTTGTTGATGTTTCACATATTGTGGGTGTTCTGTAGGAATTACTAAGTCACTGTCACATGGTGTACTTCGAGGCTTTGTCTGAGTTTCAGTGCTGCAGTTAATTACTCTTCAGGTGTGTTCAGAAAAATGTGTCATACTCATTTGAGGGACTTGCTACTGTGATTCTGTTGTGTACATGAGGGATACACATGTTGTATGTTTTGATAGAGGAATTTGAATTTGCACAAATGAATGATTTGAGTGCCACTTTAGTTGGAGATGAACTACCAAATGAATTACTTGACACACTGATTTCAGAATTCAAAAAAACCTTTAAAATTTTGATATGAAAACTGAGTTAAAACAAATCAAAACATCCTTGTGATGACTTAAGTCTGGGATAAAGGCCAAAATGTAAACACCAAACCTTGAATCACACCCAAGACTCATCTGGCCCTCAATGCTCACAAGTGATGGACAGCGCTCATAGGTAATTTGGCACTTTGGAGGAATTTGTAGATCTCTCTCATCTTTCCTTCTCACTTCATAATAAGCCTTGATCAAAATGCATAATAGACAGATTGCCAGCATGCATATCCCTGTTGTACACATGTTCATGTCTGATTACTTATAGCCTTCCTTGTATTTGTGCATTTCAAACAAAAAATGTTGAAAATGTATGTGTAAACAAAGTTGCACAAATAAATGTTTACCTGCTGTTCTCCTATATGGTAATTTTGTTAACTGACCTTCAGTAAATTATTGCAACATGAAGGCACAATATTTAATAGATTCAACATAAAACAATTATGGCAACAAAGTGACAATCACTAACATTAAATAGATTTTAAGTCATGTGATACCAATTATAAGTTGATTTGAACAATTAATTTATGAAAAGATAAATACCAATTGCAGTTTAAAATATGTTGAATTAAGTATCATTGTTCCAAGTTATGAGTTGATGTAACTTATTTTATTTATTGAATCCAAATCACTCTTATCCTAATATTTCAAAAAATGGCATCAATTTCACCCATAAAATTAGTAAATATACATTAATATCATACAGATAATTGGTAAATGTAAATTAATTCCACCTTATTAAATAGTAAATCTAATTAACTTTTTCACAGAAATTTAGTAAATCTAAATAACTTTTTCGCAGATATTTAGTATATCTAAATTACTTTTTTTTTCAGATACCTAGTAAATATTAATCAGTTTTACCTGTAAAATTGATTTGGATTTACTCAACATTTTCCATATTATTAGTAAATCCAAAATATTTCAACCAATGATTTCATTATTTTGCATTTAATAGTTTTGTTTAAATTAACTTAATCAAATCAATAATTTTTAATCAAAGTTGAAGGTCTTAAAATCTATTCAATTATATTAAGTGTCACTTTGTTGCCATAATTTTTTTAAGTAGACAATGGTCAAACTTTTCTGAGTGTAGGCTCTTACAGCCGGCAAAATGTCAATAGCGAACTGCTCAAAAAACGGCAGTGAAATATACAAATTGTGCTTGCAGCAGTGAGTGACCCAGTAACATGTTGTCTGCAGGGGCGGGTCCAGAGAATCTTCTGGTGGGCACAGGGGGTAACAACAATAACAACAAACAAAAGCTGCTGTTAGGTCAGAGGCGAGAGGGGGACCCAGAAGCAGACAGACAACCGGGGCAGGTGCAGATGTACTTTATTAGTCTGATATGGCAGGTAGAAAAAAGGCGAGGTGGCTTGAGTCCCGGGGGAAGAGCGCTCAAAGGAGCGCGGCATCGGGGGCAGGCTTGTGGGCGCACGGAGATCCGGTGCGGATCTGTCGGCTCGGAGGAGCGTAGGTTAGGCGGCGGCTTGTAGATGAGCGGCGGTGCCGCGTTGGCTGTGGCCCTTCGGCGGGGAACTGGGCTGGCGAGGAGAAGCAGAGGTGCGGGGAGATCTGGACGCCGGGGCGGGGTTGGTGGCGGCGCAGGAGGGCACTGGAAACAGGAGAAGGCAAAATAAGAAACACTGGCGACAGAAATTAAGCACAAGAGATTTCTAGTGACGAACGATAACGACTGAGCCATATACCGCGTGGTGATCATGTAATCAACTGGCAGCAGGCAGCGTGTGGATCCAGGTCTTGAAGCCAGCGCTGATGATTAACCTGCTGCAGGTGCGTGCGTGTGTGTACACTCCCTCCTGAGACCGCCGACTCCGCCCGGCCTCCAGCGCACCTCTGTAAACAGAGAAACAAGCACAAACACCCAGCCACAGCAACATAGATCGTAACAGCTGCCACTGATCGCCCACTTCTGCGCTGAAGGCTCTGGTCCTACCCCGTCCTAGCTGAGTGCAAGGGAAGGTCTTCAAGATAGGTTGAGCAGGGCCTGCAGCTCTGGTTTGAGAAATGTCTGGAAATATTAAAAATAAATCTAAAATCAGTCTCTGGAGATTAATACTCATGATCAACACAGACATTTAAAGATAAAAATATGCTTTTGTTCTTGTTCCCACAGCCAATGTCTGAAAAATATATACATACATGTAGATTCTGGAATTTTTAAATGAGGAAGAAGAATTAAGTTCATTTTTAAAGATGTTTAACATTTTATTTAACTTTTTAAAAGTTGAGTTGGATCATTAAGCAATGACAAATCCAAAGTAACATTAAGATTGTCAAGCTTTACCCTTTTGAATGTATTAAGGGACAACTACATTTCAGCAGGCAAGTAATACAAAAGAGTAATTCACATGTTTCTGATAGGTGATAGGTTAATAGCATTTTAATAAATATTCTACCTCTATCGTGGGGACCTTTCAGTGTGGCAAAAGTAAGATGAACTGGGAGGTTCCTGTTGGTGGCTGGAGCTGCTGGAGCTGCTGGAGCTGTCATCTGACTCAGCATCATCATCACCAGGGTCAGTCCTCTCCTTTTGTGCATCTGAAAGGTGCTGTTCTGAGCATTATTTGTGGCTTTTTGGTGGCGGTTTATATTTGGATCTATTTACTGCAGTGTATTGTTGTCGTGCAGTCGTATATGAGGTTGATAAAACTCCGTAAATTAGCGGTCTGCTAACTTGATCTCTCAAGAGGGAGTCGAACACAGTTTCACGGTGATTTACACCATGGATTAAACTTACACCGGAATATCCCTTTAACTAGGTGCACCTGGGAGCATCATGTTGCAAAAAAGTCCATGACTGGTGAAGTTACACAAGTTCTAGCGCAGCCGCGGAGCCACTTCCTTTGGCTTTTTTCCAAAATAAAAGCCTTCATGAGTTCCTAACACAGTCTAGTCACAAAAGGTTTCGGCTTTGCTTCCGTATTAACATGCAGCGTTGGTAAAGAGCTTTAGTGCAATGATTGACATTACCCCGAGTCAACGACCATTGGAGGGGCACACGGGATGGCCAATCAGATTACAGGAAGGGCGGGTGTTGTGCTGACCCAACCAACACATGGTGAAGGAATAATAGTTCAGGGGCCACAAATAATGCTTAAGCAGTTTCAAAAATAAGATAAAATACTGAGGTAAATAAGATAAAATGCTGAGCAAAGTGGAACTTAAGGTGCAAGAGAAATAAGGTGCAGTTTTAATTACAGTGATAATAATTTCAAGCGCAATAAATTAAGTGTGTGTTTTTGAGTGGGCGTTGTACAGTTTGCTGGCACAGGTATTTATGTGATTAACTTTTGCCTGTAGACTGTTTTAAAAGTCTGTTAAAAACATACTGTTATAGGCTGGCCTTCTCATGATCGCTTTATCTGTGTAAGTGTGGATCTCTAGTCATGTTGTCTTTGTATGTTTACTGTTTTTACATGCATTTTGACTATATTTTGCATTGCTTTACTGATGTGTTTTGTACTGCATGACTATATGCTTTGTTTTGTATGACTTGTATGACTTTGTGCTTAGTATTTCCTATGTGATTGAATTTAATGTTGATATAAAGCCCTTTGTAACTTGTTCTGAAAAGTGCTATATAAATAAAGTTTTACTTTCTTACTGACTCTATGCCTCCTGTTGTCAATAGTGTATGGATAATGTTCAGTGAGGTATTCTGGCTCTTTGGGCAGAAAAAACGCAGATGATCTGTAGAAATACGCGGAGGGCCAACAGTTTCACCACCAAGCACACACTGGCCCCACATGCATGTGAATGTGGATGTTATTGCCAAAATGGCTATCAAAATAAAGAACAGAGAAGCACAGATCATACATAGAGGGGATTTGATAAGCAATGTTTTTAAGGATGAGACAAACTAGCTTTTTCTGGCACTCATTTGATTTTGGCAATAACTCTCTTTCTTCCTAGTCTGCCTTCAGTTCTTCAGAGTAGATGTGAAAAGTAACTGCACTGGTCCCACATTCCCAGTCATTTTATCAGTCATAGTTTCAGTTCACATGTCTTGTCCAAACAATTACCATCCCATTGATCCTATAAAACTGTTCTTGATAGAGAAAAACTTGAATATGTGTGTGTGACTGTGGAATGTCAAAGGAGAGCCATGAATACATCTGAGGCGAGAATGGGATGTTTTCAATGCATTAGGCCTAATTAATGTCACAGTTTGATGATCCTAGCAGGGACTGAAAAAAGAGAACTGATTAGAACAGATAAGCCACTGTAAGCCCTGTTTTAAAGACCCATGTTGGGACAGATTGATCAGGTCTAGACAAGAGAATCAGAAGAGGTCACATACCATACAATTTACAACATAGTAAAGGTCAATAGGAGAAAAACAGTCTGGATATACACTGGTTCTATGGCTGTTTCTAAGGTTTCTGTGTTATAGCCTGTATCCACCTGTGGTCTGAGGATGATTTAATTTAGTCTTTAATAAGTAGCATTTTGTCATTAAAGAATCACATTAAGTCATTACTGCTGAGTGAAAGAAATAAAGATTAAATAAAGATGTATTTTTTGTGAAAAGGACCTCTGAAGTACAGTATGTCCTGTGTCTAACTTCTTGGGCTACATAATTAACTGACAACTTGGTTAAAAGTATTTAAAGAATAATTTTACATCTTTATATGAGGTATGTGGTGATACAATTTAAAACAATGCATTTAGACCAATTTATTTTCATTAATAAAATCAGATTTGACTAAACATGTTATTGTTATGAGGTAGTACCTGGAAAATTAACTGAATTGTTGTAGCATCGTCCTGAAACTCTACTGGTACTCAACATTGAATACATCTGTTTCCAAAAATGTACAGATGGAATCTTCTACTTTGACTACAACTTTTGGCATTATCACAAAAGACTTTCAGATGGTAAAAAGACACTGCCGTTTGTGTCAATAGTTACTTGCAGTAACCTAATCTGACATCTGGCCATCCTGTTAAAATTGATAGATCATTAATTCCCCAATATCCAAAACTGGCTCAAAGACCTGATGGACTGTGTGATTTGCAGGGCTCAAGTCAAAACATTTTACTGACATGACAGCTGTTGGTAGTTTATGTCATGTTTCATGTAATTTATGTATCTGTTGTATGTTTCAGCCTCCAAAGGTAGACTCCTCTTACCTAACCTGACCTCGGATGCACTATATGAATAGAAGTGTCCTTAAAAAAGTAATCATTTGGAGGTCATGGATTGGAAGATGGAGGAAAGAGGAGACAATGGGGCAAGGAATTGGAAAGAACCGTAGGTCAGTCAACTGGCTGAGCCGTGCCCTCAGGCATGTGCACTTCAAAACGATTAACATCAAAATGTTAAACTAAGGGCATAGCACAGTGCTTTGCCTATGGTCCTGTATTACAATGACAGAGGTGGACATGGGAAAGTACACACAAACACACAAGTCTAGCTGAATAAACGCTCTCTGAAAAAGAAAAAAAGACAAAAACAACCTGTAGTAGCCTCAGACAAGCAGAGAGAATCACGGAATCCCACATGGAGGCAGAGCTGACAGTATAAAGAGAGAAGCCCCCCCCACACACACACACACAAAAAAGGAAAAATAATAGAAATGGTACACCCTCAAATTGTACTTGAACACTCCCTCACAGCATATTCAAAAGGTGCAATGGGAGTGGGGGAGCTTCAACTAAAGGAGATGTGACCTGGTGGCTACATAATGTGATGCAGACCATTAAGGAGTGGATGTATTATAGGAACTTAACACTGGATGCATCCAGTATGACTGCTGCGCTGCCTGCCTTTATTCTGTGGCAAATAATTCTCCTTAATCCCTGACTTTTGGTTGTTTGACTTGAGATGTCACATTTAATTGAATTAAAAAAAATTCAGCATCAGCCTTTGCAAACCCACAATGTTTAAATTGCCTGTGCCTTTAAAAGTCCTCATCAAATTGGGTGACATATTTTTTAAATATATCTCATATTAGCTCCAGTCAAATGAGGTGAGTATCTTCCAAAGTTTACTGATTTGGGAACTAAAAATATTTGTGCCGGCCCCTGCTGCTTATTATGAGTGTTTGGATAAGTTTGTTATTGACACCCTGTATCTGTCCCTCTCTGAGGTTGCTTGAGGAAGCTGATTGTAGTAATAGCCAGATCTGGAGCACCTGAGCCCAGTGCCCTGGAATACGTGATAGTCCAGCCCCTAACTGGGCTGGCTCTCTCTCTCTCATCGCCCTCACAAGCAGCTGCACCTTTTGTTTAACCATTGCTTTGCTCTATCAACACCTACACCACACCATCTCTTCACACATCCACATTTACACCACTGATGCCACTGACTTACACATCTCATCTTGTCGTTTAGTTTGGTTGAGTTTCTAATGTTTATTTTTGCACTTTTTTATGACCTGGAGCCAGGTTATGACATATTGTAATTTTGGAATATGTCCACTTGTCTGAATAACTTAGATTGCTGCAGACTCATTGTAGCCTTAGCCGAAATTAAGAATACATTTTTGCGAAGAATGAGGACTGTAGATCTTGTCCCACATCTCTTACATTTGAATGACTTTAGGACAGGACTCCTACACAACCTGTATCCGCAGGAGAGATGATTTCTCCACCCTCATTTACCACAACTGAGGTGCTCCTGAGCAAGGCTCTTACCCTAACTGCTCCAGTGGAGATGCTCAGTGGCCAACAGTTCAAACTGTGGTTGTATTGGGCAGCTTTCATGTGTGCTTGTGTAACTGTGTGAATGCAATCAAGGCATTCCTACAGCATTGCATTGTGTGAACCCTCCCCTGAATGAATAAAGGTTAAAAAAATATTTGAGTAACAAAATCTGTTTTATGTTCACATGGAAAAGTGACATGTAAACATTACATCTGTCTCCAGTCAAAAGTGTTTTCCTTCGTGTTCCATCAGGCACTAGAAGGCTTTTTTTCACATTGATTGCTTAAAGTGTAAATTTTCTCTGTGCTCATAGAAAATCTGACTGAAAGAGGCCACCCAACGAGCACACTGTAAGGACTGTATTCTCAACAGTTTCTTACTGTGTGAGCTTTGTACAGTATATTACAGTACAATATATTACTGTAGATTAACAATGCATTCTAGGAAAGTATTACTGTAAAGCTAAATACAGTAATATTAAATGGCCATGGAAAACAAGCAGACCTGCATTTGAGCAAAAAGACTTTTCTTGATTTGAGTGCAATAGTTTGTTACATTGTAAGTGTGAACATCAGAACGCAGGAATTTTTCTATGCGACTATCAGACCTAGTGGGACACTGCGTTTGCATGAGCCTCTGCTGTTATGTCTGTCCACTGACTTGTCACTACCTTTATCATTAATAACTGGTAAGTTTGGAATTAAATATATTTATGCAAATAAAAAAAACATTATGTTCAGGTTAGTCTTGGAAGCTGCCTTATTCTTGGTCAGGGGGTTCCTGCACGTCTCCTACCTGCATTGTTTTTTCTTTTTTTTTTGTTTTAATGTATGTTTTTTTATACGATGTAACTTAAACTACTCCACATGAACATTCAACTATTTTATTTATTCACACATGCTTGTCATCTCTCCTCAATGTTCTTACTGTTTTGTCTGTCCTGTCCTAGTTTTTTTTTCTCTTAATGCTTTGTATTTATGTTTTTCATTTAAGGCTGTACAGTAAATAGCAATGGAACATACAATGGTGATCACATGAATTTCCCACTTGTGGGATAATAAAGTTTACCCTGACCTTGGCCTGCCTGTGACTTTTATGTTCTATATTCCAAATAAATAAGCCACAGCTAACTTTAATTAAACACATCTAAAGACATGAGGACTTCAGAACTTTAAAGGTCCCATATTATAACGTTTTTCATCAATTTCACACAGCTGTCAGAGGTAAAAAAAAACACTGTTTTTGATATGTATTGCCTAAAAACTGAATTTTAGCTGTCTAAAAGTTGCTCAAGTGAACTCTACTGAGAGCAGGCTGTTTCTGTGCCTGCACCTTTAAATGTTAATGAGCTCCATCTGTCAATGCCTGCCTCGGTTGCTACACGCCCCTCTCAAGAGGAGAGGATGCCACTTACGCTAGCGGTAGCATGTGCTAATGTTATGGTGGATGTATGTATCGCTATGGCTCATAACCATAATTTTAGTTTGTTCGTATGTGTTGGTACAGTTACCACCATGTAGCTAATGGCTAACAGCTAGCGAGAGCTGTGTTTGTCTCCAATGCAGTCTCCAAACTCTTGGACACTGTTCGCATCGTCTCTGTCTCCAGTCTGCACATGTTTCCAGACTTTTTACTATGACAACCAAGCTCCCTCGTAATATTATTAACATTAAACTGGCTTCAAACGCCATTGCATAGCGGACCGAAGCGGAGCTAATTAGTTAGCCTATTTCCAGCTGACTTCACCAAACTCGTAGGCAACTGTAAATACTATCAAAACTTGGCGAAATTTACCTGTGGCTCGGCTGCAGTTGCTGGGTCCGGTATGGGTGGGAATGATCCTTTAACGAGGGTCAGTGTCGAGGCAAAGCCAGCTTTGTACTGACCCTCATTACCAAAGCAGTCCGACGTGAAGCGGTTTGCACACACATGCAAACTAACACGAACCGCAGCCGGCACGTGGTCATTAAAAATGAAAAGGAACCACTGTCTCTTCTGTTGTTCTGTAGCTGGGACAGAATATAGGCACTGATGTTGATTTTCACAACCAACAACAGAGCAATTTGTGTGTCTAACTCTGAGCGACGACATTGCGAAACACTGCTAGCTTACCGCTGAACACACCGAATTTCACCTTGGGGATGGACGCCCCCCTCTCGGATATCTACTATCACCGCGCAGAGGAGGCTGGCCTATGAAAATTACTCCTTTTGTTACGTAACGACAGGAGCTGAATCTGAACAGCCTGTAGTAGCGCCGTTTTACCAGTGGGTGGGCTGCAGAGACCATGCAGGAATAATTTGCTTTCCTCATTCTGGGAGTTTGCAGGCTCAGGACCAGTTTATATTGTAGAGACCAGAGAAAACGTGTTTTTCATAATATGGAACCTTCAAGATTACATCACGAATGGACGTAGCCTAATAATCACATTGCCTTCCGGGTCACTAGAAAAAAGACCTACGGCAAAATCTGAAATGAAACACAGCAGTGTCATCGTAATTCTCCATTTTTATGTATGAGCACAGCACCTACAATCAGTTATTGAGTCCTTTTCAGTTTCCTGATTTTGAAGCGTTTTTCGACTTCAAAACGGAAATTGAGTGGCTGTAGAGTACACAGACTGGCAGAGGCAGCCAGGCTTATCAGTATTACTCTTGTTTTCTATACCAATTATGCTTATGTGTAACAAGTAATGTAAAAATAAATGCTGCAGTCCATTGCGAATAAAAAGCTCCACAGAACAACATTCAACTATTATGCTGCAGAAAAAATGGGCTGTACACCTGAGAAGGACATCATTTCTGAATTACAAATAGACCAACCTGAGGGAGAGAGCCTGAAAGAGAGAATCAAAGAGGGCAAATCCAAACAGAGGAAGAAAGAGAGCCAAAGAGTGAGGGCCTCTCTTGCCTTGGGAAGCATGCTACTGTAAAATCTGTGATTTATTCTGCCATCATCTCAGTGGATATATGATCTGAGTCTCAGCCTGGCCTGTCACACCACATACATATTGAGTGGCCTACAAGAATACGGAGGACTTGATTTATTATACAGCTATTTATTACAGTGGGTGGGCACAGAAGAGAGAAAAACACATGAAAACAGCTCAAGGTTAAATTTCCAAGCCTATCTATTACATCAGATCAGATCTGGTGATAACAATACAACGCAAAATAAATCAGAGCTAATCTATGTCTTCTTATTTCACTGTTAAATTTCAGCATCTTCTTCAAGGATTCAGCAAATGTAGATTCATGAGTGCAAATGTCACAATGGGAAAAAATAATTTAGATACCCCGAGAGGAAGCTTATAGTCTGACGTCTGTATGTAGAGTTTGTTTGTTTGTTTTATAAATAAATAAATACACAGTACAACATAAGAGCAATACATTCATAATACAGTCTGATTTTACTGCACCTGCCTGTTATGTTTATTCTGCTTGTAAATACATGCATACATGAATGCATGAATTAAACTATATTTTCAGGGAAAAGAACTTGAAAGCATCATGCACAACACTAGACGGCTTGCTACTTGATATTTGCCACAGACTGAATTTAGAAGGTAACACATGACATTTTAATACCAAAACAACAAACTTCCACTGTTTAAGCGACTTAAGTGCGAGCTGACTCAGTATGCCATGTGCATCAGCTGCCTGCCCCTTGTCCTGGATTTGTGGCTGTAGTTGAGGTGATATGAGGTAAATTTGAGGTGAACCATTCACTTTTTCAAAAAAGCCTGAAACTTGGTACATTTGATCAGTTTGGGGCCCTGAACATTTTTAGATATGGAGACATCGCAAAAACGCCACAAGGCAGCCATGGCAGCCATTTACTTGCCACCATAACTGAATAATGTATTTTGCATCATATCTCCTGAACCAAACTTAATAACACAAAAACTGTGATGTCTGCCCCTATGTTTTAGAATTATAATGATACCATATCCTACATCACAAAGGAGCAGATATAAGTCCTGCTGCCGGGTTGATGCCCTTCTACGGCCCTGTCCAGCTCTCCTCGTGTAAAAGGCAGTCTCCTGTTAACTCCAACATGCTCTTGACACTGTGCTGGGAGACACAGCAAACCTTCTTGCGACCAAATGTATGGATGTGCCGGACTACCTGTGCAACCTGATTGGCTGCAGGTCCCGCCTCGTGTTACCAGTGGTGAGAAGGACATTTGCAGAACACAAAACTAGAGAAGAATTAGTCAGGAAAGATAACGAGAGATCAACTGTCTGTGATCACCACATGCAAAACCATTGCCTTTTAGGGAGTTGTCTTGATTTTGCCTTCCCATTGTACCTGTTGTCACTTTCATTTGCACCATAGATACATATTTTCTAAAAGTCCAAATAGCAAATAAATTAAAATGCACCAACACTGACAAATCACTAAATATTGAAATAAATGTGACAAAATAAATAATCAACAATGACTTTGATGGTCTTTGCTTTTTTTAAACCATTTCATAACTTCACATAATTATCAGGCTATTGATTACATATGTGATCACCACACTGGTGAGGAGGAGAGAGGCCAGGAAACTGACAGTGAGGATGGATTAGAGGAGGAAGTGTCAGAAGATGAAGACGACACAGAATATAATCCAGACCAAGAATTAACTGATGGGGAGGAATCCAGTGATGAAGAGGATGGCCATGCTGAGGCTGCTGTCACATTCAGGTCAAAGAATGGGAACTTATCCTGGTCTTCATCCCCACCTGAGACCCACTTAACCCTTTGACCGGGAACATGACTAGTGTTACTTTATGTGACTGTATAAAAAAATTAAATGGTTTCAAAACAAATGTCCTTGGTAACTTTGACCCTAAGTAGTCTGTGATAAATAATATACTATGTTTCATCTGATTACTTTTTATAGTCAAAATAATCCAGAAATGATGCTTTTTAGAACTCGAATTCAAGATGTATACGCTCAGATCAGTGAGGTATACAGGCCATAAATAACAAATAGAAGTTCAAAACTTGTAATGTTCACAAGAACTGAAGTTGATAAAAAGATCTAACACAACAAGTAGTGATAATATATGTATTATACAGTTTTTATGATGAGTTTAAATGGAACGGTCATTTTTGACCCGGGAACACAAAATTGTTTAATATGAAACGAACACAACATGAGGGTTAATATGACAGAGTCCTAAAGTTAAGTCTGTGTCAGGATCTTTAAAGAGAAAACATTGTTCAAATCAAGTTAATATCATGACAATTGGGCTCTGAATACGATCCATATTTCAGGGGATTGCAGGTAAAAATGTCACATTCAGACCCAGAATGACAGTATGAATGAAAAACGAAGAGGATGCCTCCGATTTTAGACGCTTTCCCAGTTAATCACAGTTCAAAGTTGTGACACCTTGTACCTTCAAACCTTCACTCAGGTAAATTAGGACGATTCTGTGTATTTCTTTTTAAGAGCCACCTTAAATTAACGCTGAACATTCATGCTGAGAGCTTAATTATCTGCTTAGTGAAATGCAAACTGTGCCCCATCACACATCTTCAAACCATGTTGAGTCTCAGGCTTTCAGCTTGCCTCCCCTCACCTGTGAAACTCCACATTTCTAATTCAAATAAATGGCTTCTTTTCTTACTGTCATTTTTGTGTGTATGACTTATCTCTGATGTGCAGCTGTGAAGAGAGCGGGTATATTTTTATTCCTCATATCTCTGAGAGAAGGATAGAGCAGGTGGAGCCCTGACTGTGGCACATGCTTTGCAGAGCATGTAGGTTGTTGTTAATGACAGCAGTTCACAAACAGGTAAAGATGCCCAGCACAGGATATGTCTTGATGTCTGAGCTGAGCATTCCGCCTGTGATTCTTGGTCCCATCACTGATCACACACAGGTCGCTCACCATGGGAATAACATTTGTCATTTGTTTTTGCTTTTCTCTTCCATTAATCTTTGCCACTGAAAGGTTTATCATCACCATGGCTCATAGGCGGTGTGCAATAACCGTGCTGCACTAGGTAGTCAGTGCCACTGCTATTACTAAGACAATTTGCAATCAGGCCATGGTACTTGGCACCAGGTAACAGCCGTTTTATTTGTCCTCCCCCACAGATTTTTCTCACCAATTTAGTTGTTTCCAATTCCCACAGTGTACCACAATCCCTGCTGCTGCCGTTCCCTTCTGTTAGCCTGGCAGGGGTGTAGGCTAAATATGCCTCCTCTGATACAAATGAGCTGTCTAGTCTAGCAAAATACAGAAAGAAACATCTCTGGATTTGGGCCTTTTATTGTCATCTTACAGGATAATTCTGGCTTATAAGTATTTCACAACTGTGGCCTATGGTTCCACTGTACTTACCACTAATTGCTGAGATTTGGGGCCGGTATTTTTAGAATGATCTAAAAGAGATTATATTGGTTGGACTGGATTAAAGATCTGATCCAAAAATCTGGTATTTCAAAGCAGATCTAAAGATTTCTGATCGTGAAGATTCTAATTCAGATTTGGTAATGCAATCCTACTGTAAATCCAGGTTAAAATGCTGCTTTTGGGTATTTCAAACTGTAAAGGCCTCAAAGGTGGATTTGAGGAGGATGGATAAGTATGCTAGGTTTTCACTTCACACAGATATACGTAGTTACCTAAGATGTTGTTAGTACGTTCAGCTGATGTTTTTCAGACAGACTTCAGTCTGGTGTTTTACACCTTCTTCTACTTTTATCCTCACCTGATTGTGAGTAATTGTGATGTTCTTCTACGTTGTCATTTTGTAAACGTTTGCCTTTTTTTCCAACATTGTGACTTCAGTCAATAAAATTGATCAGATGTATGATTTGATTGATCAGTCATTCCACAGATTAATGATGATGACAGCTTGTCTTGTGAACATCAGTTACAGGATGACATAGACCAGGGGTCATCAACTATATTTGTCCAAGGGCCAGAATTTTTCTCTGCACACACTGTAAGGGCCAGATGCTCATAAAATAAAATAAAATTAGAATTGTATCCTAAGTCATATGTTATTATTTGATATACTAATTTTATTTTTGTTATTTTTAGCCTCTGTCAGTGTTAACAAACCTATACAATTTTATAATATTATCTAATATTATTATCTTCTATAATATTATAAAAGATTACGGCCAAGTGTTTAAAAAAAGACATAAAAGAAATTTTACTCTCCTCTCCAAAACTTAACCAACTTTCTTCTTCTTCTTCTTTTTCTTCTTGTTCTTTTTCTTGAGGAGTGAAATTGCAGCATTTCTCTTGTGCAGTTGTTTTGGGGTTTTGTGTGTTTTTTGTATTTGCAGCATTTTTCTGTTGCATTTGTTTTGAGGCTTTGTAAGTTTTTGGTTTTGCACATTCCCGTTTTTGCAGCGTTTTGCCGTTTGTGACGCGTTTGCCCTATCAGCCACCGTACACATTACCTGTACTGCAGCAAGCCACTAGCTAGCGATATTTTAGGCTTCCTATTTGTGAGGCTGTCAAGCTGTCCATCCCTGTTAAATGCAGGTCGTAGTTTGTGGAGAACACTGAAAGAAGAAATATATTTGATTGAAAAATGGCACTCTCAAAGAGCCTTAAGCGGAAAGTTGATGCAGAGAACCGTAGCTTTAATGAAGAATGGACTGATAAGTACGTATTCATAGTGCAGCTTTCAGAAATGCTGTACCAGTGTGCCTCCTTTGCAACGAAACTGTCGCTGTCTCTAAAGAATACAATCTGAGGCGTCACCACAACACAAAGCATGCTAGCTTCAAGGAGTCATATCCTGAACAGTCAGAGGCCCGTCAGAGAAAGATTGCTGCTTTGAAATCTCAGTACTCCCATGCCAGCGGAATTATTAACCGAACCTCAACTGAACAAGAGAGGGCAACAAGTGTGTCTCTGCAGGCTGCCTGGGTACTCTCCAAGCATAACAAGCCATTCAGCGATGCTGAGTGCACAGTGGCTGTTCTGGAGGAACTTGCCACTGACAAATCTATGGACAGGATTATTGCGTCTGTTAAGCAGATACCTCCGTCTACTAAAACTGCTGTTGGCTGTGTCCATGTTTTGGCAGAGGATGTCCAGCTTGTAATTGATGAGATCAAAGAAGACAGATTCCTATCGCTGGCTATTGATGAGTCCAGTGTCAATACTGACATTTCCCAAATGTGCGTTTTCGTCAGATAATTTGATGGCAAAGATTTGAAAGAGGAGCTGCTGGCCTTGATTCCACTGGAGGGCCTGACAACTGGTGCTATTATTTTTGGTAAGCTGGAGGAACTATTTCAGAAGCATGGACTGTCATTTGAAAAAGTCAGCCTGGTTGTCACAGATGGTGCTCCTGCCATGACTGGCAGAAAGAGGGGACTAGTGAGCAGAATTAAGGCTGTCGCTCCCAGCATTACCACACTTCACTGTCTCATTCACCAGAGCGTGCTGTGCGCAAAATTAAGTGGCGATCTTAAAGAGATCAAAAGTGGCAGCTGACCCCCTGCGCATCATGCAAGACACAGAATACACGTGCAACGTTGCATTTTTAAACTGACATATTTTCCCATTTGAACGCACTAAATCTACAACTACAGGGGAAAGAAATGAATGAATATGGTGGCCGGATTTGGCCCGCGGGCTGCCAGTTGACGTTGACTGACATAGACAGTAGCATCAGTGATTCAATAGGTGGCCTTTCAGCTCTGCCTTTGTTTCTGCCTCTGTCTTTGTTACAGCTAAAGCAGGCCACTTCTCTTATGATACATTTTCTCCATCCCTCCCCTCTCCCCTCCTTGTCCCACTTCACTCATCCGTCAATCACTGTTCCTGGCCCACTTTCTCCTCTCTTCCCATTCATAAAATAGCCCTTTCTTACATTCTCTTTGTTGCCCATCTCACAGGCCCCTGCCACCATCCCAGCCCCTCCCTCTACTGGATGACTTGAGACTCCTGCTAGGATCTGCTCCAGACTTTGACCATTAGACCCTTATAACCTGTGTCGGCACCAGAACTGTCAATAAAGTCATGTTCTATTTCAATCATGAACTGTGCAAAGTATGCCTTTAAATATGACCATGTTAAACTTAATAAACACCTGTCACTGCAGTCACGGCAGTGAAGCTGATTCAGTCTAATCTATGTGTTTACTTCCACTGGCTCTGCTGCGTTGGACCCTGCCGAAGCAGATACGCATGACTTCTATTTCTGTCAGAGCACAGGAAGTCACACACCGAAACAACATAACATCAGGTTAATTTTCAAAATAAAACACTCAGTGTTGAGTGTTTTGAACTGTACCGGAGCCACAACACAACGCACATGCATCCAGTGGAATTTCAGAGTAAGATGTAAAACAATTCATCTCTCTCTCTCCTCTGCTACTCCATGTCTGTCATGTCCATGTCTGCCATCATCCTGTTCCCGGAGTCAAATTCCTGGTCAGACCCACTGTAAATCACCTCCATACTGTATCCCCTGGTTGTCTTCAAACTGACCTCTGTCCCCTCCCTCCCTGTCTGGTGTCCATCCATGTTTACCGAGAGGCTGCTGAGCCAGTCTGATCTGAAACCTGTTCCCTGACAGCTACAGCAAAGAGTGTGCAGCAGTAAGCAGTTATGCTTAGTTTTGGAGCTAGCCTCACATTACACCTTTCAACAGGATTATTTCAAATGTTTGTTATTTTGTTGATAATAGTGTGCATGAAATAAACAACATTATCCATGAAAGGTTATCTTTGTCTTAAAGAAGTGATTCAATATGAAAGAAAAATAATTCACAAACTTGATTTAAAGAAGTCTGTTTTACAGGAATATAACAATATAAATACTGTGAAAGGGAATATTGTAAATTGCAGAGGTGAGGGACTCGAGTCACATGACTTGACTCGAGTCGCAAATTCGAGGACTTGAGACTTACTTGACTAACACCGATGAAAGACTCGACTTGACTTTGACTTGGCATTCATGACTTGAGACTTGACTTAGACTTGACACAGATGACTCGAAAGTCGTGGCTTTTCTTTCTTTGTTTTTTTTTTGCGCATATTGAGACGTTAGTTCCGTTTTTGATACTCTGCCCTCTGCCACTGTATGAAGCGGTGCGTGCAAGCCTGGCAGGTGGCGGGTGTGTCAGAGTGGCACTGTGGCGGACAGGATCAGAGGAGGAAAGGCAACATGGAGGGAGTTCCGAAAAACATCAAATTTTGATTAAAAAATTATTTCATGCCTGGGTGATTTTGGCCGCTGTCTTGGTTAAAAGCGAGTGTGTGTTTCAGATATAGTGTCTTTAGTGCGCACAAAGCCATTATTTAAAATGTAGGCGCGCATTATGCGCGCTCACAACTCAACACGACACCGTATCTGCACACATTCGGTGCAACGCATTTGTTTTTGACGGACCTGCTTCTCCCTCAGGTGTTGTGTCTGTGTCTCTCCTACTGTTACTCACGGAGCTCTGCCCCGTTTGAAAGGAGAAGGGGGCCATATGTGTAAAGACGTCGCCTTCGAGATGTAGAATGTGTTTTATAGAAGAGAAACGCACATTTCAGGACAGAACAGACATGTCCTGTGATTTTCAGCCTCCTTTTATAGAGGGCGAGGGGGAACAACACCTGAGAGTAATATTCTCAGCTGTCAGGATGTGCAGTATGGTGCAGTTCCAGGGTTGATATTAATTTAAACTTATTCTCGTATTCATGGGTTTGAAAAAATTCTAAAATTGATCAACTATGCAATTACATCATATTATTGACTAACCACCCTCTTCTGTTTACTGTGTCTACAGATATGAAGAATACATTCATACGAACTTCTTGTGACTTGTTTGTTTGACCGTAGCCATGACTTGCTTGAGTAATAGCAATGACTTGACTTGCTTGATTTTCATTACAGTAACTTAGGACTTGCTTGAGACTTGAAGGTTAAGACTTGAGACTTGCTTATGACTTGCACGTATGTGACTTACTCCCACCTCTGGTAAATTGTTTGCAATCAGTTTCCTTTGTGTCATTTTTGAGCAAGCACTGATTTAGTAAGTAAATGAAAAAAAGCCTCAGCGGGTAATAAATGTTTTAAAGAAAAAAAAAATTCATTTGGCATGAAGTGATGGGACTTCACACAATTATAAAGTGGTTTGTATGAATGGTACATTTAATGCTGGAACAATTATATTAATTAATTATATGGGTACGTCATCTCCGAAAATCTGCCCACAAACTCAGTTTCCTAAAGCAACACTAATGTGGGCTCTACATATTTTTCCTTTGCAGAGGAGGGGCTCATCTGGAGCTCTATGACAAACAGCTGGAGGTAGCAGGTGGAGCCAAAGGTGACCTTTCAACATGTTGGGTTGATTGTATTTCTCAGAATGTGGTCAAACTGTACAGATTGCATTTCCACCTGGCTAATATTTGATCACAGTGCCAGCTGGCCAGGGCTACCCCAGATGTGGTCTGGCATTGTTAACGTCTTTGTCACCCTGCAGTATAACAATATGCTAAATTATTACTGAGGTGTATGCTGTATCTGAACATGGTCCAGGATCTCCACAGGTGTGTAAGAACAACACTCAGCATTCAAATCTACTTCAACTTTAGAGCTCTTATAACCAACCATCTGCTTCTGTTCTAAATAGTATTATGTAATGTTTGCTCTACTTCTTCAGTCTACCATCAAGTTTGTCTCCTCCATTATATATTTAAGTCTTTAAAGGAGTCATCACCTGGTTTTTTACATATCCAGTCCCTCTTGGATCGCTTTGGATCAATTCTTAAACTTATTTAAGAAACTTATTAGGAAAAAAAATAAATAAATCAAACATAGAGCTTGTTCTGACACTTTTTCATACCGCGACTTTCTCACGCGAGATTATACGCGAGGTTTTGACTGGTCCAGATGTGCATTGTATTAATATGTAATGAGGCGCGCGTTGATTGGCCACAGGAAGGACAGAGCCGGAATGGGGGGCGAGCCTGCATGCACACACAGACTCCAAAACATAAACAGCCCCCTGTCATGGCGCACACACTAAATGACGAACCTCACGGAATTCAGGCATTTATGTACGAGCTGGAATCGGAAACCGAACGGGAGAGTGAAGAGGCAGAGACGGTGGAAGAGATACGTTTACAGCAGGATGTCTCTGAATGGTACATTCTTTTTTTTTTTCTTCTTACTTTTCACACTCGTGTTTTACATGTAAGACCTGAGTTTTAATGCTGGTGGTCACAATGTATGGTGTGAAAATGACAGAGAAATAAGCAGATTCGGCGTGCTCACTCTGGCTGAGGACGGCTGTGAGCCGATGCTTAATATGCAAGTAGCCTCCTGTGGTAACGTCACCACAGGAGCAGAGTCAAAATCTCGTGCTTTAGGAATTCGCACTATTGTGCGCTATCCCTGTTCGGAAAAAGAGCCAAAGCGAAAAAAATGAGCCACTTTCAAACTCCAGCTTTTCAAGCAAGTTTCAACAGAGGTCCAACACCAATATGCATGATTTAACAAGAGAATTGCGATTTCCCGATGATGACTCCTTTAAACCAATTACAGAACTTTACCTTCCTATACTGTGCATGATTTACTTCCTGACTAAAATCGTCATCTTGCTTATATTGACAACTCCTTTCCCCATCAGTTAAGACAGTGCAGTCTGCACGAGGGATGCTGGATCAAAGCAATTGTACACAGCAGGGCCCTTCAGTATGACAATATGACAAAGAGTTTTAGTGTTTTCGCGGTATCAGAAACATATTTAATACATATTTCAGCTTTTGAAATTTCAACACATATTGAAAAAAATGTTAATTGATTTTCTAAGTTTTCTAAATACTCCTTTTCTTTCTACAAGTTTGAGAATAATCATGCTCTTATTTCTGGACCCTACAGTTTCAATGATGCCTTGGAATGTGTAAGCAGGAAGTCCAATGTTGCTTGTTAGTTGTGGGCTACAATATGTATTTTTAGCTTGTATGTAAAACATGAAGATTATCAAGCAAGTTTTAGAGTTACACTCATCAAAGTTAACAAACATCATAGCCAAATACAATTCCACTCCATTTTTCACAACCCTGATATTTAATTCTTTTAAATATTATCTGTCTTAGACAAGACAGGATTACTACTTTATTTTCAGAATGTGAGAGCAGTAGAAATAGTATAGCAATTTTTCTCAGCATGTTCCCAGTAGGTCAGAAGTTTACATACACTTACAAACACACGTCTTAGTTGGTTTTGTTTGATTTTCCCCTTCTGCAAAATAAAGACACACTGAGTTTGACAGGTGTCTAGGCTGCTTAATGGCACAATTAACTCGGCATATGTAAACTTCTGACAAATTGGAATTGTGATTTAGTGAAGCTGAATAATTGTTGAGTTAAAGTTGAAGTTTAAGTCGAAATCAGCAATTGTTGGAAAAAGTAAGACAAAGTAGATGCCCTAAAAAGCCCTTCAAAACAATATTTTGTGGTAGTGTTAAAATGTTTTACTGATTACAACTTATGTGTCTGCAAACTCCTGACCAAACTGTAAATGTTATATGTTTTGTAGAATATCAGATTCCTGATTTTTTTTTTTTTTTACTGATGGACATCAGATAGTGATGTCTGAAGTGCATGATTATGAATGCTTTATGAACATGTGAATAAACCACAATGGTGTTGGTGAGTTTTTATGAAGTCGCTTTTACAAAGACAAAATATAATTTACTGAAAATGGAGTCTGGTGGTTTCAGCCAGCAGGAGTTCCTGGTAAGCCCAGTCACTGGATATAATGTTAGTAGCAAACCTTTCTGCAAACAGTCTTCTGCAGATACATCCAAGGATGACATTTGTACAAAATGTGGCATATCTTTTTTCCATTAGATGCTTATTAGCTGACAAAGGTTTCTTTACTAGCACGAGGATGGCAAATGAGCCATCGCAGTTTCACTCTGTGGGGTGAAATTGCAGCAAAATAAAGAAATCTTAAGTTTAAACATGGTAATCTGTGGTTTGCAGAAATGTACTACCATTTATTCTAGGAATTGGGTTGTTCTGGTTAAACAAAAAAGATGGTATTCGATAACAAAGAGGTCTATGAGTGTGCCAGTGACAAGCAAGCACTTTAAGTTGACATACTTTGACAATGTTTGATTACATATGAATGCTTTATGAAAACATTAGAGCATGGTGATTTATTAAACCAAAAATAACCTTATAGCAGGTGATCCAAAGTAAAGTCTCCTCTTGGTCCACTACCGGTTAGATTTCAATTGCACATGCATCCACAACATCATCCTTAGTGCTAGGGCAAAATCTTAACCCTAACCCTTCGATCAACAACCATACTACCATGCCAGGGTTAGAATTACACAGTGGCTTTCGGGTGGACAGTCAAAGTTGTTCTGCTTCTCATACACACACCTTCAAGAATCGCATGTGGTAAAAACAATAAAACTGAACATTTGTCAAACATCGTTTAGCAAACTTAAGAAACTTTAGAAATAAAGAGACTTCTTGTGCGTGTATTATTATTAGTTCCACTGCTGATATCAAAAACGGATGAGTGCAGCTTAACAATTGTGTTTGGAAAACACGAACAGGACACATGCAGAAGCACAATTTCTCACTCAGAACTCTCTCCCAACTCTTAAGGGAAAATAAATATCTATGAGAGCTCATGGCTCATGGTGCTGCGCTATTTAACAGCCAATTTCCACTAGATACGTCTCCGCTGCGTTGCGTCTCCGCCACGGCAGCAGAGCAGATACGTTTCACTTTAGTCTATGTGTTAATCCCCACCAGGTCCGCTGCACTGCGTATCTGCTCCGTCCCGGCTCCAGCAGTCTGGAGCCTTCCGGCACAGATACGCAGGACTCTGGCGGATGCCGGAGCACGACGCAGCAATTCAGCTGAATTTAGCACCGAGCAGACAGGAAGTCAAGCGCTAAAATAACAAAGAGCATCCGGTTACCTTTCAAAATAAAACACTTCATAAAACACATCAGCTCTTCTGCTGATCCTTCGGTCGGGAACACTTCGTGTTATTGTTTTTAATAACACAGACCTATAACTGCGGTAGTGAGTGATTATGTGATTATCATGGGAACTCCTCTGCCTCGTCAGCCAGCTGTCTACCGTACTGCACCGTGGCGGACTCAAACCGCAACCGGTGGGGATTGCCAGACGGCGGAGCAAAACCAGACCGGAGCCGCAACACAGCGGAACACGTATCCAGTGGAAATTGGAGGTAAGACTACTATGGGTTTTGCCCTGCTGGGCAAAAAAAAAGCGATAATAGACACGAGTCAATTATCGCTTTCAGTGCAGGCAAATCTGATGCCTGCATTGATCAGATTTGACATGCCAACACCACAGAACAAGCAGTATTTTAGAAAAAGGTCGCTACTTATGCAAAATCTTTGGATATTACAGATACCCCCATTAATTTCACTATCTGAGGCGGAGGCTCCGATCTTCCCCGCTGGAATTTAAAGGTCCCATATTATACTGTTTTTCATCAATTTCACACAGCTGTCAGAGGTGCAACAACACTGTATTCGATATGCATTGCCCCAAATCCATCCGTGGTCCTGAATTTCAGCTGTCTAAAAGTTGCTCAAGTGAGCTCTACTGAGAGCAGGCTGTTTCTATGCCCGCCCCTTTAAATGCTTATGAGCTCTGTCTGTCAACGCCTACTTGGAGAGCCTTGCCTGCTACATCACTCTCAGGAAGACCATGCCTCTTACACTAGCGGTAGCATGTGCTAATGTTTACAGTGGATGTATTGCTATGGCTCGCCAAGATGCTGTCGTTAAACCATACCGGTTTGACCCAGAAGAAGCTCCTGAAGAAGTACAGACTCTGCGGCTGCAGCAGGACATTTCAGAATGGTTAGTGTGTCTGAATATGTTAGTTTGTTCTATGTGTTGTTACATTTACTACCATGTAGCTAATGGCTAACAGCTAGTGAAAGCTGTGTTTGTCTCTAACACAGTCTCAAAACTCCTGGACATTGTTCACCTCATCTCTGTCTCCAGTCTGCACATGTTTCCAGACTTTTTATTGTGACAACCAAGCTCTATCGTAATGTAATTAACATTAAACTCGCTTCAAACACCATTGCATAGTGGACCGAAGTGGAGCTAACTAGTTAGCCAAATTCAAGCTGACTTCACCATACTCGTCAAACCGTGGTGACACTTACCTGTGGCTCGGGTGCAGTTGCTGGGTCCAGTATGGGTGGGACTGATCCTTTTACGAGGGTCAGTGTCGAGGTAAAGCCAGTTTTGTACTGACCCTCGTAACTGAAGCAGTCCGACGTGAAGTGATTTGCACACACATACAAACTAACAAGAACCACAGCCAGCATGTTGTCATTAAAATTGAAATGTAAACACTGATAGGCACTGTGATTTTTACAGGCAACAACAGAGCAATTTGCGTGTCTAACTCTGAGCGACAACATTCCGAAACACTGCTATTTTACCGCTGGACACACCGAAATTCACCTCGGGGATGGACGCCCCCCTCTCAGATACCTCCTATCATCACGCAGAGGCCGGCCTATAAAAATGACTCCTTCCATTATGTAACGAAAGGAGCTGAATCTGAACAGCCTGTAGGAGCTCCGTTTTACCAGTGGGTGGGCTGCAGAGACCATGCAGGAATCATTTGTTTTCCTCATTCTGGGAGTTGGCAGGCTCAGGGAGGACCAGCTTATATATGTAGAGTTTGATAATATGGGACCTTTAACGCTTTTAACCCGCTTTTATCTCCGCGTGTTCAGCCATTTAAAACAATAGGTTTTACTATTATTTATTTCAGGAACCTCAATGTGCAGAAAATCAAAATCTATATGTGACACAAAAATGAACAGTGTTTTAGAGCTCACCCTAAATGTCCCAAAGTAGGCTTTAAGGGGAGCTCAGGGGCCTCATTTATAAAACTGTGCGTAGGATTGACGTCAAAAGGTTGCGTACGCACGAAACACATAAAGTGCATATGCACAAAAATATCCTGATTTATAAAACAGTGCGCACGCACTTCCTACGCCGATTTCCCTTTATAAATCCCACTCCACTCTAAATGTGGCGCACCTGTGTGCGGGTCATACCACGCCCATATTTGCCTATGAATATTCAGAGAAATGGCCCTAATTAATATTGAATCATGACTGAAAGCATGCCGAAAGCAGAGAGAAAGACAAAGAAGCGCAGTTCCACTCAGTGTGAGATGGAAGTTCTTGTCGGGGATGTGGAGAAGAGGAAAGCTGTATTATTTGGTGGACACAGTGTTGGGTCGGGTCACCAATGCCAAAAAGGCTCTAGAATGGCACCATGTGGCAGACAATGTAAATGATGTTGCCTCAGAAGGTCGGAGTGTGGCCGAAGTGAAAAAAAAGTGATCAGACATAAAAAAGTGGAAGCAAAAAAGCGCCTGGCGTCACACAGGCAGAGCGTCTGTGTGATGGGCGGGGGAACGGGCCAACCGGAGCTCACCCCGCTTGATGAAAAACTGGCAGGGATCATCGGGGAATCCCTCCTGAGTGACGTGGTGACGGAGGTGGAGGCCGATGCCCACCCAATTCATGCTCACTCGGTGCTCTTTTAGCAACATGCAGTTAGTGGCACCGATTACATTTGGGAAACCAGACATTGCTGCAAATTGCGCATTTTTATATGCCTGTTCACCGTATAAGGAAACTTTATGTACTGCTACGACAAACCAATTATACCTCTAACACGTCTGGCCTAACTCAGCTAAAGGTTGGCTGGGATATCCCTGACCTGTCAGTTCCCTCTGGAATGTGCTGGTTGAAACCCGAGTGTTGTGAGCACTTGAAGCGGGACCGGCACGGCGTGGTTTCTGCAGGTGCTCCTCTCTAACGCTGGGCCCAATACCGCACGTAGATCCAAGAGGACAGCTCGTGGGAATCGGAAACGGCTCATCAGCCACTCGTCACTGTTGGCCAGTGGATCTTGCTGGTCACTGAAGTTCTGCTCTCTCCGTATCCTTCCGTTTGCCACATCCTCCAACAGTGCCAAAGCAGCTATTGTGCACCATAACGCATTGTAAATACATGCCTTTATATACCCATCTATTAGGTAATCTGCTACACGTGAGAATTACCCTGACTGACTAACAGTCCTTCAGACTAACATTATAAGATAATTATAGTTTTCATTTGTAAGGCAACAAAACACAGTTACAAAGTGTTTTATGCGTTATGCATTGAAAATGGAGATGAAACGAAATGCGCTATATGGTATAGGATATTAATATATTAAACTGCATTCATATCAGTGAGTGTAAACGTAATTTGCTCTACTGTTGTCTTACTTCTGTCCTAAATCATATGTTTCCCATGTGCACTCCTGGGAGTATGTTTGTTTATTCATTGTAGAAATAGTTTTTTTCAATACATTTCTTGCAAATAAACTGTTCATATATGAGAGGTAATATTACTATTTATTTT
Organism: Sparus aurata; assembly: GCF_900880675.1. NCBI lineage: Eukaryota > Metazoa > Chordata > Actinopteri > Spariformes > Sparidae > Sparus > Sparus aurata. The sequence goes on along the minus strand of NC_044207.1, from coordinate 5,145,659 downwards.
ACACGATCAGTATCAGTTTCACAGTTTCTGCCATTTCTTTCTTCTGCCATCAGTGGCGCAGTTTCTCCTTACCGCACATTTTCCCGTCAAGTTCTCTTTTATAAATCCCACAGCGTGCGTAGAGAGTGGCGTACGCCTTCTTTTGTGCGTACGCAACGTTTATAAATGAGGCCCCTGGTCCTTTTCAGGGGAGCCGAGCTCCCCTGTAACAGTGAGCTACTTTGTGGCAACATTACCTGTAGCAAACTTCTTCAATGGTCTGTGTTACACAGACAGCAAAACAGAAAATATAAACTTAGATCACATAGCACAAAATGTAACGGTAAACATATATTGTATGACCTAAGGTTATAATTAAAAAATGAATAATTTAATAAAATATTACAAAATGCAGTGTGCACTTAGGTGGCTCTCAAAATAAATATTGCCATATTATCCAACGTTGACTGAAACACAGCATAAGCCTTCTCCAGTCCCTGTATGCAGTCCTCTCCTTTAGGGATCGTGCCTCACAGAAGTGACATCACAGAAGAATGGCGATGAGGATCTTTGTAATTTACTAAAGTCATTAATAGGACTAAATGTAGCAGGTAGATGTACACAGCATTCCCATGGTTCAAGGCACGTTTAATTTATAATACATGTGTTGTACACACAGTAACGAATTGCTCTATATTTATGGTGGATTTACAACAGTATCCTACTTTATTTTATAATAATTGTAAAATACTGTTAAATATTCATCCCTCACATGTAAATTAACAGATAAATCAGTCATTTAACAATAACAGTAGATAACTGTAATTTAACACCATACAACAGCATTTGTAATAAATTGCTGCAAACTGACAGTGGATTACAACAGTATCTTACTGTATTTTATTCAATATTCATGCTTACATGTAAATTAACAGTTAATGTACAAGTAGAAGTAGAAGTACACCTGGAGTTCAACAGAGCAGGTAAAGTAAAGTTATGCTTATCTCCCGAAATTGGTAGTGTCCTGTGTTGTTTTGTCTGCATAATTATTGAAGTGTTGACATTTCAGATGCTGCATTAGGTCTGTTTCATTAGTTAAGGTTGGTAAATAGGGCTAAGTGAAGCAAGCTCTGTAGCTAGCTTGAGCTCAATTAGCCATTGGTATTGCTGACCGTCATAACGTTTTTTTATTGCAAAATGTATGTCATTATCTTATAATTTATTAATTTATACTTCACACTTGCTGACTTTGAGCCATTCCATCGTTCCAGTATTGACAATATGCAGTTAGTTCTGTTGTGCAGGGAGACAGACTTTAAAGGAGAACTTCGGTCAATTTAAACATGCAGCTTCATTGCTCAAGCTACCCTTGACTTGCCAGTACCGAAGACGCGAACACATTTGGTCCAACCATTACAGAGCTCCGTGAACGGAGATTTAGCATTGACAGCTAACAGCATGGGGTCAGAACTTTACACTGTGTTTTAAGCATCTTAACATGCTCCACATCTCACACCAAAAGTTATGCAACATCAGCATACACCTTACAACACAGCACTGTAGCGTGTATGACTCAAAATGAATAAAAAAGCAGTTAAAACAGTGTGTTTGTACAAGCAGCCACATACCTGTTTGTTGACATCGGCGTCTTCCGGTAGCTAGACCAAACTAGTCAATCTGTCGAGCGTGCGCTTACTCCCTCACTGGCGGAGACGGAAACGTAATCCAGCATTTTCGTGTTTCTGTTCATAATGTACATGTTCATGTTACAGCCTGTTATGAGCCGTGAGCCTTACAATAGCCTGTTAAACCTGTTAAGTGCACACTCGATGGATATATTAGTTTGGTCTAGCTACCGGAACACACAGATGTCAACAAACAGGTATGTAGCTCCTTGCACAAACACACTGTTTTAACTACTTTGTTATTAATTTTGAGTCATACACGCTACAGTGCTGTGTTGTAAGGTGTATGCTGATGTTGCATAACTTTTGGTGTGAGATGTGGAGCATGTTAAGATGCTTAAAACACAGTGTAAATTTCTGACCCCATGCTGTTAGCTGTCAGTGCTAAATCTCCGTTCACGGAGCTCTGTAATGGTTGGACCAAATGTGTTCGCATCTTCGGTACTGGCAAGTCAAGGGTAGCTTGAGCAATGAAGCTGCATGTTTAAATCGACCGAAGTTCTCCTTCTCTGGTCGTGTGGTTAGGGCAACCATAATATCCATTGCAGGTGAAAATTTGGGGTCACACTGCATTGGTGGCTACACACAGAATTTCAGCACCACCAAGTACTTCTGCAGGTACTGTGAGGTACAAAGAGACCAACTTGAGAGTGTGAGTCAGAGCTTTCCTGTACGAACTGTTGATAACTGCAAAGAAGCAGTGCAGTGCAGTTATTGCAGGAGAGTGATGTGAATCATGTCAAAGGCATATATTGTGACTCCATCTTTAACACTCTGAAATATGTCCATGTATGTCAGCCAGGCCTTTACTCCATGCATAGGGCATGACTTGTTCGAGGGAGTTGTAGCCTATGACTTAGCCATTTACCTGCGCTGCTTCATAAAGGTAGGTCAAGCATTGGCTCACATACTCTCAGCTGAACAGGCAGTCACACAATTTGCCTACAAGGATCGGATTCCAGGTCATCTCCCTGTCAGGTGAATGAAAAGGCCAAAACAGTAGGTGGTCAAGCAGCTGAGAACTGGTGTCTCCTTAGACTCCTACCTGTTACTATTGGTGACAAAGTTGATCCTCGTGACCCAGTGTGGCAACTCATGATCACTTTGAAAGAACTTGTGGAACTAGTGTGTGCACCCAAGATTACCACTGCCCAGGTAGCTTACCTCAACATTGTTGTGGTTGAATATCTGGAAACAAGGAAAGCAGTGTTTCCTTCTGATCATCTAAAACCCAAGCACCACTATCTTCTCCATTATGCATCACTGATCCTCAAAATGGGTCCCCTAATACAGCTATGGACAATGAGATTTGAGAGCAAATACTCGTACTTAAAGAGGTGTGTGAGGAGGATTCAAAACTTCAAGAATATATGCCAGTCACTTGCAAATCAGCCCCAACTACTCCAAACAACCCTCAGCTCGAATTCCTTTTTTGCACCAGTGTTGAAATAAAAAAATTCAACTCCATATCATGCTCACCTGTACAGTGATGCAGTGTGCAATGCAGTTGAAGCACACATGTTTCAAGAGCCGGCTTCTCTGTCCACTGAGGTTGACTTTAAAGGCACTCTTTACAAAAAAGGATGTTTTCTCTGTCTAAAACGTGAGTCTGATGAGTCGATCAAGTTTGGTCGGATTGAGCTCATTTTGATGACAAAAAAGTGTGCTTTCTGGTTACACCACACACTTCAGTGTATTTGTCGGAGTACGGACTCTATAAAGTCAAACAAGCAGCTGAGGATATGTATTGCATAAATGCAGAACACTGCCTGGATTTTATCCATTGCCTCTGTACGGTCTGAATGGACATAAAGTAATATCTCTTAAACATATTGTTGTTGATCTGTAGGGGTAAAATATACTGAAAGAAAACTCCTCTTCAGGTATCCAGGAAGCTAATGTTTTCTGTCTTTTATCCCCTCTTGTGGTCATGGATGAATGGGTGAGTGACCTGACCTCAGTCCTCAGTTCTGTCTTAAGCCAAGAGGATTCTATACAGCGAGTAGTGGAGGTTATCAAAAATATTGGAGTCTGTTCAGCTGAGGACCTGAAGTATGTGGAGGCAGATGACTTTGTAGCCTGTAGAAATCCCTCTCTGAAGCCAATAGAAGTCAGAAAGGTTATGGCGTGCATTAAACGTAAGTAAAACAATAGCTGCGAGCAGCTGACAAATATTCACATTGTCATATTACATCACATTCTTTGATTTTTCTAGTGCTTTCAACACCACTCAGCCACTGCTACTGGGTGAGAAGCTGCAGGTGATGGGAGTTGATGACACAACGATCTCCTAGATTACTGACTACTTGACAGGCAGGCCACAGTTAGTCCGTCTGGGCAGTGTCCTGTCTGATGTGGTGGTCAGTGATACAGGAGCTCCACAGGGGACTGTGCTTTCGCCCTTCCTCTTCACCTTATACACCGAATGTCGACAAGACCAGAGAGATGGTGATCGACTTCAGGAGGAAGAAGATGCCTTCACAGCCACTACAGATCAGAGGGGAGGTGGTGGAAGATGTTGAGGACTACAGATACCTGGGAATGGTGATCGACAACAGACTGGAATGGAAATCTAATACCGAGGCTGTGTACAAGAAGGGGATGAGCAGACTCTATTTTGCTGAGGAAGCTGAGATCCTTCAACGTGTGCATGTTGGAGATCTTTCACCAGTCTGTTGTTTACAATGTCATTTTCTTCGCTGCTGTGTGTTGGGGCAGCAGCATCAGAGCCAGCGACACTAACAGACTTGATAAAATCATCAAGTAGGCTGGCTCTGTACTCGGTCTCAGGTTGGAGTCTTTTGAGACTGTGGTGGAGAGGAGAACGCTGAATAAACTGTTATCCATCATGGACAATAATCAGCACCCTCTCCATCACACAGTAGACAGACAGCAGAGCATCTTCTCTCACAGACTGCTGCAGCTATGCTGTCGAAGGGACAGATACAGGAAATCTTTCCTGCCACATGCCATCACACTGTACAATAACAGCTAACACTCTGGTCATAACACAAAGTCTCTAAGCACTTTGGTTTCATACAATCTGTTCACCGCACCTTACATTTTATCTTGCACTACAATTACTCTGCTTATTTATACACTTTTATACATTTTGTGCATTTTGTATATTACTTTTTTCTATTGCTATTTAATATGTCTAGGTTGTTCCTCTTATTTCATTGTGTTGTTATTGTTTCTGTGTATAATGCTGCTGCTACACCGGAATTTCCCAGCTTGGGATCAATAAAGTATATCTATCTATCTATCTATCTATCTATCTATCTATCTATACAGTATACAGTTCTAAGTAACATGTATGACATCTGTCAGATATTTTCCAAGGGTTTTGCTGGGTTTTTTTTATTTTTAGACAAAGATGGCAAAGGCTGGAGAATATGCTCAGTGTGGTGTATACAGTTTGTGCATAGCATGCACCTTAGATTGTTGTGCACTTTAATGGGAGAAAAAAAAAATCACTATTTGGAAGTGTCCATTAGGGATTTAAATTGTATACCAAGATGGTGAAAAAGATCAAAATCAAGGTTGCTAATAATTACTGTTATTTTTTAGCCCTGGGAAGATATGCTTATGGGTGCTATGATGATACTTGGGTGTCAATTTGATTCATAAGGTATTGTTAATTAAAAGAATAGAAAAGTCTCAGTTACCACTGTATTTTGTGCCAAACAATCATTGGTATCCTTTTTCTGGGAAAACACAATATGAAACCAAACTAGCAATTAAGATGAATGAGATAAATGGTCTGTAGCCTCTTTATTTTAAAACTGCATTAATTAATGTTAAAGGATGCAATATTGTCAAGTCTGTATGAGAATACCAATAAAAGAGGTGGCAGAGTGCTCCACTATTATTAATTTTAACATAGGCTTTATCTCCAGCAGTGCTTATAAGCCTCCTGGCTGCACCGTTAGCTCCAGTAAAGCCATTGTTGTAAAGGACGCTTGACAGGCGTAGGCGGTAACATCAGAAATGCTCTGAATTGTCTCTGCTAATACATGAGTCTCTTGAGGTGACATCATAGAAAGTATTCATCTCTCAAAGGTAATTATTTAATCATTAAATGAAAACATCCATCCAAACTCTACCTTTTTGTGAAGATTCATTTACAAGGGTGTGTACATACTGGTGTTATGGTTGTGTTTTTTGTGTGTTCTGTTTCCTGTTTTATTTTGTATTGGTTGTCCCCTAGTGTTCTGTTTTATGTTTACTTTCTGTCTCTGTCCTTTTTTCCCACCTGTGTGATTGATTGCACCTGCCTCACCTGTGTCCTGTTGTCTCGTTTGTTCTTCTCTGCCTCCTAGTGTTTCTCCACCTATCAGTGTTCTCGTGGCTCCCATCACCTGACCTTCTCCTCCCTCTTTTCACCTGTTCCTCATCCCCTTCGTTTGTGTTTGTATTTAGGTCCTGTTTTCTGTGTAGTCTTTATTGAGTCATTGTCAACTCCCTCGTCTTCCTAGATTTATGACACTAGCCTACCAACAATGATGGTTTAGAGTGTGTTTACCACTGGATTAGATTATACAAGGTTAGGATTGACTCACTAGATGGAACAATAAGTGAAAATTATATATGAATGATATTGACTGACATGGATGTGTCCTTTTGTCATTTCAGGTTCACCCTCAGTTATGAGAGAGGATGATTCCTCCTCACTACTTACCAGTGAAATTGAAGAGGCGAGCACTGGCGAAGAATCATTCGTCTGTGACACTGATGATATCAACACCACACCAAAGTCCACTGCCACAAGGAGCCCAGTCTCAGTCATAGCTATGAGAAGTCAAGCCTCACCTACTACTTCAGGGAGTGGCTCCTCACCGTTAGCCAGAGAAGATAGTAGCTGGCATTACACCTTTGACATACCCTGGAATAAGATGCCAAATACAAGAAGAGTGTTGGATACTGAGAAGAGACCTACTGCAGCAGAGAGAAGGGAGATTATTAGGATAGTGGCTGCTGAAATACTGACAGTATGCAAGAAACCCGGAAAGAGGCGCATCACTGAAATTTTTTGAAACCAAAAAATGGTAATTAGCTACCCAAAATCCTTTCGAGATGAGATTGAGGGCCAGGTTGTCGGCACTGGGTATGACTCACTTGTGAAACAGTTCATATCTCCGATTGATAACTGGAGATCTCCAAACTCCTCCAGCTCAGAAAAGGCTTTCTGAAAGTCACACCCCTGACAATGCAAAAAAAGCATGCAAATTGCATATGGCTGCATTAACCCTGACCCAGAGCTTCCTGTTGGTGAAACAAAAGATAAGCAAAAGCAAAAACAAGAAGAGCTAATGAATATGTTCAAAAACAAAGACAACGATGCAAAGAAATTAGAAAGACTGATGGTTGAGACACTTCCCTCACAGAGGAGAGACATACTGTCAGGACTGAAGGAGACAGAAGATATCCTTAAGGAATGGCCTTTCCTCTGCCAGGAAATTGGAATGAGGCTTCATTTCAAAGAACTAACAGGTGTCCACATTGATGACAGCTTTGAAGACTCCACAGCCACCAATTTCAGAAGAATCCTGCAGTACTTCCAGTTTGCTCAAACCGAGCCGTCCAGCAGAGCAGGCACTATTCTGAACCAAGCCCTGGCAGGAGGAGATGAATCTTGTGCAGCTGTTGTACTGCTGCTTGTCCATTTCAAAGAGCAGGAAAACAAAATGTTACTAAATGTCTAGGACACCGCCATTGCGACCATGGACACCCTGCATTGTAGTCTGTGGTAAGTGTGCCAAAAAATGTTATGACTTGTTTTAACATTTTTATGTTTACACTAGGGCTGTCAAACGATTCAACGATTCGATTTAAAATCGAGATTAATCGCATTTTGTCCATAGTTAACTCGCGATTAATCGCAAATTAATCACAATTTTTTTTGGCACATTCTTTTCTGTTCTAAATGTACCTTAATGTATTTTGTTCATGTTCTTAATACTTTTTTAACAACATAAGAAAGGGCAAATATGCTTGCTTTATGAAAATGTTTATTCAACACTTCAAATCATGCAGGAAAATAAAAGGCTCAAAAAATATCATCTCACCCTAAATGGGATCAAATCATGATAATGTCTGCTTTTGGCGAGGGGTGGGCTCTCTGCATCTGCCATATGTTTGGCTTGCAAATAATATTTGAGACTCAACATACTTCAGTGGTAACTCATTTCATGTCGACAGTATGTGCAGATTACTTTTTTCCTATTGACCAAACCATCTGACAGTGTTTTGAAAGTGAATTTGCCATTCGTAAGTCCTTTCTCCATTTCCTTTCACTTTCGCTTTTCAGTCCACCGTGTTTTTCCCGAACCGCCAACCCCGCTTCTTCTTCCTCTGATTCCCTTTCTTATTCTTCTGCCACCCACTGGATCAAGACTACAGGTACCATCGACAGCCGTAAATCATCATTTTTTTTTTAAATACCGAGCGTTAATCGCGCGTTAAAAAAATTAACAGCATTAAGAGGATGTTGCGTATATACTAGTTTACACATATGGAGGAGTGTACGTTACACTGCATGTTTAGAGGAGATTACTGATTATTTAACATAATCTTTACAATTTTTTTTTCAACTTGGCACAGTTTTTGTCTCGCAGTGTGGGGAACACAGCTCCTGGCTTACTTAAGCAATGGGGATCCATACACATGTAGCAAACTAATTACTGGCTAAGGTAATCATACTCGCACTATGTAAGGGATATTTTCCTGATAGTGACCGTCGTTCTATACATTATCCCGCTTATTACACGGTTACTTGCCAACACGAAAGAAAACTTGACACAGGATGTCTTTTTTACAATTTATTTGTCAACGTTCATAGTGTTTTTCAGCAGAGAAATATAGTTCGCCAAACCAACGCCGTTTCGCTTGTCCCTTTTCGCTGCTTTCCTCTCTTTTTCTTTTCTTGACCGGTGACGACAACTCAGCCTTTTGCCAAGAGTTGAAATCACTATATTTTCCAAGAATATTAAAGTTAATGTGAAACTCATCCATACTAGTGGCCTAGGAGTAAGTTTTTTTCCGATATGAAGTAGACTACAGATCAGCTGATGTCACTTAGCGACCAAAGACGCTGGGGTGAAAAGTGACTGGACTACTTGTGGAGCAAATATGTTAGAGCGCGGAGTGCTACGAAATACGTGAATCAGAGGCAAAAAGGCCACTTTCCTTGACAACGGTCAAATATGCTTAGCATCAGTCAGTTATACGAAAATAATTGACCGCCGAACGTTGGGAAGGCCCATTCAAGTGAATGGAGCATTCTACAGCATTAAGAAGAGCCGTGTAATAGTTGCAGGTAATTGCCCACTCACTGACAAGATGTTCATGGTTGCTGTGGACCAGGTCATAGTCAACGAACAGCTTCCCCGCTTCACCAAAGCATTCCAGATGATGTTCTGCTCATATTACCTGCACAACGTTGACTACCCAGTAGAACTTGCCGCTACTCTTGAGTTCTTGCAGAGGTACGCTTTCAGTATGCATGCACACACTGCATTTTTGTTTGTAAACACACAGCATTCAAACCTGGCAACTCCTCCTTTACAGCTCATGACTGTGACATATGTATCTCAGGAAAATTTTATCGAACGCACCTGGACTTGATTATGTCTTTGAAGACGTTTCACCTCTCATCCAACAGGCTACATCAGTTCATGCTCGTCTGACTATGGGCTACACTAGCACTGCTCATGTTAGGAGTCTCAGTGCATCTCTACTCTCAACCCCCTCTAGTGATCAGAAATTGCATAGTGTAGCTTTATGAAAACTTGTTTACTTCTATAGGGCCCTATGATTTCCGCAATCACGGAATCGCGGACGGAATCACGGAATTGGCCGATTAAAACGGAATCTACTTTTTAACACAGAATATCGCGGAATTTGACATAATTTAACTGACATGCTGTTTTCGTGTGGAAGAGGACCGTATGTCTGAGGAAAACTGCACGGAGGGAAGCAAATCTGGGTGGCACAACAAGCCCCCTCCACAGACTGAGCTCCCTCGTCAAAACAAGTGTAAGCATGGCGAAGCGGCTGCCCACAGCTCTGTCTTCCTCGGCGAAAAAACTGAGAAACTTGACATTAACCCCTCAGTACAGAGCCGAGTAGTTCCCGAACGACTTGTATGTGTCAGGTGAACTGTTGTTTTGAGAAATCATAATTAAAGGTGTAATGCGTGAGAGTAAGCCACCTGTCCGATTCATATTATCGGCATAAAATACCAGAGTTACTGTTAACTGCTGCTAACAGTAGTTGCTGTTAGCTAGTAAGCCCCATTAGCCACATCCCTCATTGCTGACTCTGCCTGCGCTGGCAGCTCAGAGGACAGGGGGAGGGTTGCAAACAATTACTGGCTCTGCCTGAGAGCTGACCATGTTTTTATTCAATGAAACCCAAATGAAACCCATAAAAACACAAAATATATATCTGTACTGTACTGGTTTACCACTCATTTGTCAAGTTGTTTCAACTAAGTAAATATGGTAAGTGTTACCATACTTTTACACTGATGTAGTTAACACTTTATTTATAATTTATAAATGTTCCATTAATAGTTCATGACATTAGATAAACTGTCATGTGTTTTAAACATTTATTATTCATGTGTCTGTCATAGAGCAACGAATTCAAACGTCCCTTGCCACCTGATGATGCCCGGAGGCGGCCGCCTCTGCAAGCAGCCATGGGGAGCTGGGGGCAACCACAGGATGGAGCGGCAGGGAGAGTTGGCAACCATCCCGCCGTTGCCTGAAGTGCCAGACAGTACCGCGGGAAGTAGGGGTGCTGGGGGCAGCACCCCCTGCTGGTGGGGCGGCAGCACCTCAAATGTATAAACAAAAAAAAACAAAAAAAAAACAAAGAAACAAAAACATGGAATAAAGTGAGAAAAAATGTGGAAGGAAAAAAATAAAATGTTTAAAATTTACTATAAATTGTAGTGGTCTCTGGTTGAATGTTTATTACAGTATTATTATAGTGACGTCGTCACGTCACTTGTTGTGGTCAAGCTAGCTGACCACTGATGGCGCAAAAACGGATTTTGGACTTTTTTGGGAAGCCTCAACAAAACAAAAAGAGAAACAACAGAGAGTTAGAAGAGGCAGACTCGCAGTCCAGTCAGAGCACCACTGAAACGAGGGAAACAGCAGCATCAGCACCAGACTGTGATGATGATCAGAACCGGAACAGGAGCTGTGCACCTGCTGATAACGTCCCAGGTCAAAATGCTAATCTTTCAGAGGCACCGCATCAACCAGCTAGCTTCAGTTTTCCAGGAAGGCAGTTTGGAAAAGAAACGTTTTGTCGTTCATTCAATGCAAGCTGGTTTACAAAATGGAGATGGCTCCATTACATTGAAGACGGTGATCGCGTCGTTTGTTTCAACTGTGTCACAGCAGTGGGGAAAGGTCTGATTAATGAAGAGAGTGTGCGGTTAGACAGCTGTTTTGTAAAGGGAGGCTTCACAAACTGGCGAAAAGCCACAGAAAAATTCAAGGAGCACGAGAAGTCTAAGCTTCACAGCAATGCCATTAAAAAAATCTCTGCTCTAAAAAATATCCCAATCAATGCACTTCTATCCGACACTGCCCGCCAAACTCAAATTACAGCGAGAAAGGTCCTGGAACTGATGTTCAGGTCAGTGCTCTTCCTGGGGAAGAAGGGGCTGGCTTTTCGGGGTGACAGCAGCCGTGATGGCATTTTATACTAACTAATGCTGGAGCGTACGTACAACCTCCCCAAAGAGAGAGAATGGCTTCTCAGGAGAGATAACTGGCTTTCGGACACGATTCAGAACGAAGTAATTCAACTGTTTGCCTGCACCATTCAAAGAGAGATTGTGTCCCGTGCAGCAAACTCTCCCTTTTACGGACTCACAGCTGATGGCACCACAGATGCTAGTAACACAGAACAATTTTTCCTTATGCTGCAATATGTGGATGACAACATGGAGACTCATTCCGATTTCCTCAGATTTTACAGTGCTCATGACAGCAGCGGGGAGACTTTATTCATGTGCATCAGGGATGTGTTTCTCAGACTAAACGTCCCAATTGAACGTCTCCAGGGATATTGCTTTGACGGGGCAAATAATATGTCAGGACGGTTTTCTGGTGTATAGGCGCGGCTGAAGAAACTATGTCCTGAGTCTCTCTTCGTGCACTGTGCCAACCACTCGCTGGACCTAGTTCTTCGCCCGCGAAGTGAGTCTGATTGCCGAATCCTTGAACTTTTTTCAGGGCACAGCTGTGGTAATCCGTGAGTCAGCCAAGCGCAACAATCTCTATGAGTCTATGTTTGGCTGTGATGCAGCAGTGGTTACCATACTGGCAATATGTCCGACAAGATGGTGCGTAAGGACAATTGCCATTAAGCGAGTATGCAGTGCCTACCGACAGATCATTGAAACTTTGGAGCAGCTTAAGGATGACAAAAGTGTGAGAGGAGAGACCAGAGCCAAGAATCGGAGGCCTGTATAAGAAGGCGCTGAAAGCTAAAACCTACTTTGGAAATCTCATCAAACTATGCCTATCTCTCCCCATCTCAGCTGCATCATCAGAGAGAACATTTTCCACTCTGCGCCGCCTGAAGACATGGTTGCGCACAACGATGACGCAAAAAAGACTGACGCACCTTGCTCTCATGCATGTTCATGGAGATGTTTTGGACAGACTGGACATTGGCAGCCTAATGAGGAGCTTCATCAGCGTCAACCCGGAGAGGAAGGCCACATTTGGAGTTTTGTATTGCAGGCGGTAAGACACTTTTCCTTTCAAACGCTGCCGCCACGCAGTGCGCCTTCACGCACAGTGTTCAGCACCACAGTTACATGGACAGCTCAGCTGTGCCAAACTGATGTCAGATGAGTACCATGGACAGTTACACGGACTCTGTGGCACATTGCTTGTTCCTGTTTCATTGCGTATATAATGCATAGCATCTATTGCTGTGGAAGTTAAGATTTTTGCAGGCTTTGTGGCCGGTTCATTGTTATTAATCAACCGGTAATTCAGGGGGGAATTTAAAGTTCATTTCGGGTTTTCATTGAAAACTGATCTGCTGTCTCGTACGGAGACCTGGAGGTGACATGGATAGTTTTTTTTTTTTTTATCTCGCGAGTGCGACTTACTATCTTGCACGCGTGACTTACTATCTCGCACGCGCCAGTTACTATCACGCACGTGCGACTTGCTGTATCTCGTGCGCACGAGATGGTAAGTCGTGCGCGCGAGATAGTAACTTGCACGTGCGAGATAATAACTCGCACTCGCGAGATAGTAAGTAAGATGCAGTGGCACTCTGGCTCAAATGATTGAATGAAGTGAACATTGTGGTGTTAACTCAACAATGATGGGACGCTGGAATCATGAACAAGTGCCGTTTACTTCAACAACTTATACTGTAACATTGTTCTCAGTAGCAGCGTCGTATCGTACATAGTCGTCATGTTGTTGCACTCTGACCTCTCTACGTGCAGCGTGTTAACTATGACCTGTCTTATATAACAGCGCCCACTTGTGGTATAAAGAGCAATAGTATATCTGTTTTATATAAGAACAGAAGACAACAAACGTGTTGAGTGTACTGTGAAAGCCGAGAGAATGTGGTCTGTGTGAGAATGTCGTGGAAAATTGAAGGTATTTTAGTAAATGTAGGTTTTCTGTCACAACTTTAACATGAATATGATACTATATGCACCTGCATCCATTGTTATTCATTTGTCCTGATTGCCAGTTGTGACTGCTGCAACGTTATTTCCTAAATTAATTATAACCAAACTACTATTACCTTTACAACTCCTCCATCATGGCTAGCATTAAAATGGCTATTAAAACACCTGGACACTCATCGTGGATCATCAAAATACCTGTTACATGTACCTCTTACCGTTACACAATAAGAATAAGACACTTTATGAACTTTAATTAAATAATTAATCAATTAAAATTCTGTGATTGGTCTCGATCCATGATAATAAGCCTGCATTTAACGGACTGCACTGTTAAATTACGTCAAAATGCGCTTGAATTAATATCTCGCGCGCGCGAGTTACAGTAAGACGCGCGTGTGAGATACTAAGTCGCACTCACGAGATTAAAAAAAAAAAAAAACGTCCATGTCACCTCCAGGGCTCCGTAGTCTCGTGTTGTGCGTGTTGTGTTGCAAAATTTTCTTTTTGTTTCTAATAATATGTAATGCATATGGCTATGGATGATATGGATATGTGTTATTTGAATAAAACATTCAACAGCAAGAAGCTTATTGTTGTTACTTCATGTCTGGACTATTGCAATCCTTTTTCCTGACTTTGCCTTTACTCATCGTAAAATTTTAGTTTTGAATATTAAAGTACTAACTATACAAATCTACACCAGTACTTTTATACCTACCATATATAAGTACTAGTGAATAAGATTTACTTTAACATTACAGAGAAAAATGTTGTTAGTATGGACATAAACCTTTATATAATGAGCTACATATATTTTATAGAGTTTGAATTTAAAAATACACAGATATAAAACGAATCTTTACCTTATAATTACAGAAAGAAACAATAGATTGATAGTATGGACTTAAACCTTTATATAGCAAGCTACACATTTAATTACAGTTGAATGTATAATTACATGCAAATATAAAAATAATAAGATTTACCTTACAATTACAGACAAAAGTGTTAAGATTGTTAGTATGGATATAAACTTTGATATACTAGGCTACATATTTAATTACAGATAATTACACTCATTCTATGTTAATTTGAATGTAATTTAAGAAAACAAAAAAGATCATGTAAAATTAATATAGTATTTTTCTGTAAAAAAAATTAGAAATGAAGGTAGTTTGTCATTACTGTCATAATGCTTAAAATAACAGGTGGATTGTTGATTTACAGATAATGTCTGTAATTTTACAGTTCTGTACACTATTTTTAAAGTGTATACTGTAAAATTAGGATATTTTTTACAGTGCATTTCTCTCCTCTCATTTTTATGTTTCTTTCTATCTCTCCATTAGTCTTTCATATTTTGATATTTTACCAGAGACGTACTGCTGATTTTATTTGTTTATTTTTTCACAGGAACCCGTCATCGGTGACTGAGGAGACCAGCCAAACGCTGCTGCTTTTTCAGTTGAGCAGATGAACAGTGATGAATGCATGTTGTTGCTGAATGTGTTTCTGATCTACTCTAAGAACATTTTATAACACACTGGCATATACTGTAAACTTACCATAACCCACAGTTCTCCTACTGTCATGTACTGTAATCCAAAATACGGTAAGATACTGTTAAATAAATTACGGTAGATGTTCTGTAAAATTACCATAACCCAGGTATCATACCTTCATGTACTGTAATCCAAAAAACAGTATTATACTGTTAGATAAATTACGGTAGACACGCTGTAAAATAACCACAACACCGACCATTATTCTACGGTCATATACTGTAAAGAGTATTTTACTGTTATTTTACAGTGAAATTATATACAGTGCACACAATTTATAGCAAAAATACAATTTAAAAAACAGCAGAATAAAAAAGATAAATCTCAATAGCAATAAGGTTATAAAGTAAGAATATAGAAACAAAATAAATGAAGATTTCATATTTTTTCACAAAGAAATCACAAAGATTGGTTTTGAAACCTAAAGTCAAATAAATCTAGAAAACAATTAGGCTTTCAGTGGGACATTACTGTATTGTCAGGTTGATTCCAGCACTGTGCTGCATAACAACTAAAAGCAACTTCTTCTTGTTCAGAGCGTGCTAAGACTGTTATGATTGGATTATGTGTTGGCCTCTCTCTAGTCTTGGTGAGGCTGGGCAGGGCTTTGCTGCTGATCAAAGCTGTGCCGGTCCACACACCTGCAATGCAGTGAGTGAGTGTGTTCAGCTCTTATACCCAGACCTTCCCTCTTCATAGTGCCAGATTATTGTTGCCATGCTCCAGTGTGTGACCCGACCTTTCCTGTGGAACAGATCAACTTCCACTTGCCACCCAGCCTCCTGCACCTCTGCCACCTTTCAAAACTCTGATAGCCTGATCCTCCCTCCTGCATAACCGTGAGTCTCCACCTGCACTACCCTGGGAGTCACCGGCCTGAGCTTGAGTCTACCATCTCTTCCTACCAGCAAAACCTTCGTGTGATCAATACATTCATCTTTCAAAGTCACTACTGGTTTGGCATCAACTTTGGGTCCGCCTGATCTATACTTCAACCGTTACAAAGCTGCGTCAATGAGTTAGCAGCCACGGACATGTCATGATTGCTCTACGAGCAATCTTCTCATAGTCTCTGCAACCTAGTTACTCAAAGCTACTGTAGCTATGTCTACAGAACAGATGTCTGATGAACCAAGCCAAGGCTAAGCTAACTGTTTGCGTAAACCTCGTGAGGATGCCTTCGATCTCTCTATTTTAGCAAACTAAGTGTCTCTGACCTTTTCTACTTCTAATCCTCTGGCTAGAGGGGAGAGATTCTGCATCGCCCCCTTTGTTTTGTTATTAAACAGATAAGCATGAATGGAAGCACTGCCTACTGAAGCTGTAAGATATAATTTGGACACTTGCGGAAGACTCTTTAGGATTATCATGGCAACACTCTCTGCAGACAGATGTGATGCTATGTTGCTCCTCCATGATCGTGCTTTATAAACTATCTAAATGTAAGCCATCGGTGTCTCTGAGTCTTCTTTATCTCTCCTGAATGGTCAAATGAGCCGAAATTCCACAACAGTTGTAGTTGTAAGTAGTATTAGAAGCAGATGTCATAGTAGTACAAGCAGTAGTAACAGTAGTAGTAGTAGTGGGAGTAGAAGAAGTAGTAGTAGTGGTAGACGTAGTAGTAGTAGTAACATAGGTCATAGTAGTAGAAGTAGTCATAGTAATAGTAGAAGTAGTTGTAGTGGGGGTAGTAGTAGAAGTACAAGTAATAGTAATAGAATAAGTATTAGTGGTAGTAGCAGCAGTCGTCTAAGTAGTAGTAGTAGTAGTAGTGGTAGTACAAGTAGCAGTTGAGTAGCAGTAGTAGATGAAGCATTGCAGATGTCTGCAGGGAGAGCATTCCAGAGGGTTGGGGCTGCGATACCGAAGGCTCTGTCTACGAAGGAACAGAGTCTTGTGTGGGGTATGGAGAGAAGGCCAGTGTCAGGAGACCGGCCGTTCCAGGATAGGGTTTATGGGTGACGGAGGTCTAAAAGGTACTGAGGGGTGAGGGCATAGAGGGATTCCTAGGTGAGAAGGAGGATTTTGTATTGGATACAGAACTTAATTGGGAGCCAGTAAAGGTATAGGAGGGTTGGGGTGATGCGCTGGTGCGGGTGAGAACCCTGGCAGCTGAGTTTCTGACATGCATGAGCCTGTCCTGGGCTTTGCTTGGTACCCCAGACAGGGCTCCATTAGTAGTAGTAGTCCACAATTGAGGCTTTCTGCCATGGAGTCCGAGAGAATGATGGCCGAAGTCGAGATTGGTCCACTGATAACATCAGTGATTACAATCCTTCATGGTTTTTGATCAACAGAAGCTGTTATCATTGGCTGTTTTTGTAGGATGTCATTGCAAGCTATGTTTTCTAGCTTGGTGAAGGAGAGAGCCTTGGTGAAAAAGTCATCAGGTGTTGCGTTATTAGGTATAAATGTACAACAGGAATCGCTGAACTTAACTCAAACCCCACC
The DNA here is from genome assembly GCF_900880675.1 of Sparus aurata. Classification (NCBI taxonomy): domain Eukaryota; kingdom Metazoa; phylum Chordata; class Actinopteri; order Spariformes; family Sparidae; genus Sparus; species Sparus aurata. The sequence goes on along the minus strand of NC_044207.1, from coordinate 5,128,290 downwards.
TCTTTCAGCTAGCAACATATCCAATGCTATATGATTTGTATATAGCGATGTGATTAGTCCATTCGGTGATCTTATTTACTTTAACCATTGGGCGTGCTACTGGAGGAGGGGGGTGCTGTTTCACTCTTCACCCATGTTGGACGGGCTGCTCTGTTGAAGCACTGCTGGGGAGAAGCTGTTCCTGCAGTGACTTCCTTGTATCGCTGGAAAGGCTGTTTTCTGCCACCTTCACTGCTGTCTCGCTTATCAGCAGAACGTACAGGCCCTGGAACCGCTTTTGACATTGATCCCTGATAAAAACCCAATCTTCAGGCTGCAGGTTATGGAGGACCAACATGGCTGCAAATGGCAGGCCACTTTTCACCTATGAAACTACTGAGAGAATATCAGACAGGTTGGCACATCCAATCAATCAATCATTCAGTCTTTATTTGTTTAGCGCCAATTCAAAAGAAAAGTTATCTCATGACTCTTTCCAAATTGAGCAGGTCTACACCATGCTCCTTAATTAATTTATTTACAGAGACCCAACATTTACCCCATGAGCAAGTACTTCACGGAGAGCTCGGAGCAGAACCGGGGGGCCATCTGCCTCAACGATTTGGGTTGAGAGTAATATCTTTTCTATAATCTTAGCATCTCATTCCCCCTTGCCAATGTGGTCTCTTCCATGAGCTAGAGTAGCCTAACAATGGAGAAGAGCACGTGGCAAACATGGTTTACCATCATGGCCAATACACACTAAATTTAGCACCAGATTTTGACCACAGTGCACATTACTGAGGAGTAGAGAGTGATTAGAGAACAGAAACATCAGCATAGGGTGACACCTCAGTGGGCTTGCCCAGCATCAAACAGCATGGAGTGAACTTTTCCTATGGAAATGGGGTCAGACCTGTAGAGTGTGAGCATAACAATTCATGACATAGATTGAGACTGGGAGCAGAACGGTGTCTAGCAGGCCAGATATAAGAGAGATCAGTTCTGGGTGTGAAAAATGGTTAATGTAAGCAACGCAGTCATATGGTTCACCATCTGCAGGAGTAGGAAAGAGAATAGCGGGATTAAGAACAGCGCAGCTTTTCACTGTGATGTTTGGCATATCCAAATGTGTCACATGATGTAACTACTGCTTTTTCAGCTGCAGCAGCAGCTCGTCAACATAGAGAGTGACCAGCTGTAACAAGATCACGTTTATTTGAGAAATAAGCAACGGGTCTTTGTGAACCACCATGTGATTGTGTCAAAACAGATGTCATAAAACTGTCCTTTTGGTAAACAAACTGAGTGAATGGTAGGTCAAGTTTTGGCCATCCTAACGTTTGAGCAATCCCTAAAGAAGATTTTGAAGTCAACAAAGTCAGGGTCCACGTCAGTTTGTCATGTGCACTAAGGTTTTTAATTAATCATGGAAGAGAGGGTTGCCACTCTCTCTCTGAATTGAGTTGCTATCCATTGTCGGCAGTATGAGGTCATTCGTGGAAAACTCTTCTGTGGCTGGTTTTGACACAGATGAAAAAGCTTCAATGTGTTCAGGAGAGGGGTTTGCCCTCAGCCATGATTACGCGTCCAGATATGTAACAAAAGTTTGAGCAAACTGCAGTTTGGATAGGCTAACTGTAGCCTTTACTGTCAGGGATTAGGATTATGTAAACCAGAATTGTTTGTTGGGATGAACGGGCAGAAAAAAGCGTTTGTGAGATCTACCACAGATAAAGTCCATCACGCTACTGCATATAAAGGGAGACACTGATTACTAACTGGGTGCCAGCTCTGTCAATCACTCACCTGGCGCTGCTCTCCTGAGCCTTCTCCACCTCTCTCTCTCTCTCTCTCTCTCTCTTCTGCAGCCGCACCTCGACCATGCTCACCTCCACTGCCTGACTTAGGCCAGGGAGCCATCCGGCCAAACCTACAACCCCCTCCATGGTAGCGAGAGAGACAATCGGCCATGGTTTATGGACCACCCTGAATTTAACAGGTTGCAAAGCCAGATACCACCGGGTGATATGGCCGTTGGTATTCTTCATGCGGTGAAGCCACTGGAGTGACTCATGCACCGCGGCCACATGCTGCATATGTTCGGCCCAGCCGTCACTGTGGATAATCACACCATCCAAGTAGGCAGCCGCATACGAAGCATGTGGGCACAACACATGGTCCATGAGTCGCTGGAAGGTGGCCAGTGCACTGAACAACCCAAACGGAAGCCTAACGAATTGGAACAAACCATACAGGTGGAGAAGGCTGCCTTGTCCTTAGGCCCTGGAGACAAGGGAATCTGCCAGTAGCCCTTGTTTAAATCCAGTGTTGTGAAAATGCGAGCCATGCCCAAACCAGTTGTAATGAGCCCCTGCAGCTGGCTAATATCCTTTCCTGTCTGAGACTCACACTATACAATTTGTCCCTAATCAATGCGAAATGTGGATATGCCTGTACAGCATCAGGGCGCACCAACTGACTATCAATTTTTATCACTTGGTCCAAGGCAAATCGTAGACCAGGGGAGGTTGTAGAAGGGCCAGTGACCCAGATCACCTGGCCGACTTCCATGAGTGGGCACTCCCAGTGGAAGTGTCTGGGCTGCCTGCACCTCCAACAGTCCTGCCCCAGCGCTTGAGGAACCCCCTGTGGGTCGAGAGCAGGATTAGAGTGGGGTGCAAGGTTGGGCCGAGTGGGTGTGTGGTGTGGGCCAGGGGCTGCGGGCATCGGCAGGGCTCTCCCACCATGTGGTGGACCACGAGATGATCCCCGGCGAGGGCGACTGCGGCCACCAGGTCTGGCGGTCTGTGATACCGCACCCACTCTGAAGTCCCCATCAGGAGCCCCTCCACAAACTGTTCCACAGGGTTATTGAACCCTTTTAAATGTCAAATTTAATGCTTTTTAAGACCTTTTTTAAGACCTCAACAAATATAAATTTCTTTGGTAGAAAATACTCAATTTAATTTAATTTAACACAGTCAAAGCTCACAGTTGGCATTTTAATTTTTTTTCAATTTTGTTCCATTGTGATGCAGAACAGAGCCAACATAACATACATAAGTTGCATTACATTAAACAACACACTGCATTGCATGTAGGAACCACACAGAATAATAAAATAATTACACTTAAAGCAGTCTCCATTATGGCTCAGTAGGAGCCATTTGTTAATCCTGCAAAATACTTTCGTTATTTCTCCAAATAAGGAGATAGAATCTACACAGAGAAGGAGACAGAATAATAACAGCCAGATGGTCCAGAACTGACGACGGTGATCCTCGGGGGAGAAGCCCATTCGGTCAAGGACGGCTTTCTTCATAGCTTGGAAGCTCCCCCGAGCGGAGGCTGGCAGACTAAAGGCTGCAGTCTGGGCCTCACCAGACGGCAAAGGGGGCAGCCGCATGGTCCACTCTGCCGCCCGCCAGTCGCATGCCAGCTGAACACCAGCGCCATCACCTCAAACATCTCCAGGAAGCTCTGGGAATCATCCTCTGCCACCAGGTTATGCAGCACGGTACCAGAGAGCAAGCGAGGAGGGGGAGATAGTGACCCTGCCTCAGACTGCGCACAGCGTGCTTTTAACTTCTGCCTGTTCACCGCCGCCTGCTCCCTGTGTATCGGAGCAATCTCCCCCAGCATCTCACTGTCACCAGCTGAAGCTCCGTCATTCTGTGCGTTGACCCGCCGAGTTCCATTGGGCACCAGTGAACCCTATCCCGAGCTACCGTGAGTTATCCAGGCAATCATCATGCACACAGGTCTGGGTTTAAGCATCTTTTATCGAGTTCAGACAAGTATAACAACATAATGCACTCCGATTGCGGCTCATCTGCAGCTTTCTCCGCCTGCTCTCCTGTGCATCTCCCCTGCCTCTTCCATCTGAGGTCCAGCACACTACTGCATATAAAGGGAGACAGTGATTATTAACCAGGTGCTAGCTCTGTCAATCACTCACTCGACCACGCTCACCTCCATAGATTGTTATTTGGGAGCCAGTTACAAACCTCCTCAAACAAGAAATATGTGCTGTCCAGTGAAAGCATTCTTTCTGCATAACAGAATGCTTGAGTCTTGTGTTTATATGCAAATAAAGTGATTTGTTAGACCACAGAAGTGCTACCAGATGCCACATTTTTTAATTCATCTGGACTGAAGTTAACACAATGCCAAAATGACACATTGGATCTCCTCCTGTACAGTTAATGGAACAGTGTTCTGATAATGATTGTTTTGTCATAGTGTCATCGAGTGTGCATGTTGTGCATGACAACTGTCATGTGCGTTTTAGGCTCCCTTCATAGTAATACCACCTGCACCAATAGTTTTACAATATCTGCTACTCTTTTGAAGGTTTGGGCTATGCTGATGCTTGTAGAACAGATTATGAAGCTCTTGAATCAACCAAATATACAAAATAATTTCTATACTTAAAGTTAACTCTGGCAGTTTTTCATGTTCATCAGTATACATTGCAAATGTGGGTTGTTGAGGTTTGTTTATTTTAACCTTAGCCTTAACATATTCAATGGCAGTCATTATTTCCATTCCAGAATGGGGTCCACTCAAAATAGGTTTCATGATTTGAGTAAGTCAGTAAGTTCTTCTGTGTTTTTTAGTTTCCCGAGGTTGACTTTCTGACTGCATGTGAGCACCAAGCATCAATAAGCATCAAATGTAACGACAGAGTCTTCCCCTCCTTGTCCTGCTGTAGTCATGCATGGTCAGCCTATTGAGTACAACAGCTTGATCCAGGATGTTGTACTGGAGAAAGGTCTCTGTAAAGATATGGGCACAACAGCCTATAATTTCTGATTGCCAACTGAGCACAGAAGCCAGGCTTTAGCAGCCTAAAATCTGAGCTGGATTGGCATGATTCTCATCATGTCTCTCTTTCTCCCAGGGGTGGTGGTCAAAAGATGTTATTTTTGATTTCTATTTATTTTTTCAGTATAAAGTCTCTCTCTTTGTGTTACTATTCCTTCACTGTTCAAAGCTCAGCAAGCAAACAATATGAGGGAAAACATAAAGAAGCAAGTAGTAATATACTACCTCACTGGCACATAATGCATTTTAGAGAGAGACAGAAACATGGTATGAGAGCGCCAGATGGGCATTTTAGAATCAGAGGCATAGACACTCGAGCAGACTGAACAGATGGTACAAGGAAACCGCTTCTTGAGTGGAATCTTCTCGAATCACATTTTGACACAGTAACAGCTGCTTCCTTGGCCCCTAGCTAGCACAAGATAAATTAACCTAAAATCTAGGCTAATGTGACCTAAAAGCACACTTAATGAAGCTTAATAAACCCTCCCTTAATTTTTATGATGCTCCCTGAATGTATGAATGGATTTTTTCTTGGGGACAGTTCTCACAGATTTCTGTACAAAACACAAGTTGTACTATTACTGTACAAAAACACAAGTACACTAAATAGTAAGCTTGGTTAACCATGCAGCTCAGGGAATGGTGCTATTTGCTGACTCAGCCCATGGCCAGGATCTAAACAAGAAAACCATCTCCGTACTACGTACACTACCTATCATCAATCTGTCCTCTGTCTTCTTGGAGGCTGTGTTGTTCCGTCCTGGTCCAGCTCTGTTCACTGGAAGCTGTCAGCCCAGGGAGTGTCAGCGGACTGCAAGATCCATGAAGGAGAGAGTAGTCCACATTCATTACATTTGCCCACTCTCCCTAGCTGCCAGATTTTACAAGAAATATATATAGTCAGGACGGAAAATTGAAAAAGTCCCTTAGAAAACAACATGGTAGGCATTTTTGAGGAAAAGCACTTTATGCATTGTTTCTGTATGATTTTTTAGTGCTGAATCCATTTCTGCCCAGCTGTAAAAGTTACCGTTTAGTCATAATTATTGATTAATTAGCATAATTATTGATTAATCGCCCAAAGTTAGATATGGCTATAAATTTCCTATTTGTTAATATTCTATATATGATTGTTTGGTATCATTGTAAAGGGGACCTTCTGGCCTTTCATTTAAGCCCATTGTTGTATCTTTCTGACAAACACAGGGGTCACATGACCTTTTTAAAACATAAATTACACACATTTTCCAACAATTTTCGCCTAAACTATATAGTTTCTTTTATCCCTGTGGGATTAAGGGATATCATGGACCCAAAAGCCAACAATCTAAATACTAAATGGACTTTGAGGATTCAGGAAATGTATGATATACCCATACTATTTCTTTGTGAGAGGTTATTGTGAGCCTTAAAATAGTAGCAACCGTCTCAGGCCCATTCACCTCCATTCATTCTTTGGACCAGAATTACGTAAAAAAACCCCACACCAATTGTTTAGATGTAATGATATTATTACTAACACTAATGCAATAATAATCAAAGGCCAGGTAGACATTTTTCATCCTTTTAATTAATCAGTAAAATTCACTGAACATGGCAACTAATTAGAAATATGAATAGTAATGATCGTAGTGGCCGTTTGTCAAAAATAAACTTAACTAAAACTTATCAAAATCAAAAAGGACCACTTTGGCACCATGGGGGTGTATCGTACGCAGGCAAGTCATAATGTTCAGTCAAAGCTCTTATTTTCTTCTTCATCATTTATTGTCCCAAAAACAAGCAAGCAAAACAATAAAACTCTTGCGCTGGTAAAAAACCGTGTGCCCACCCAGGTGCATTCTGGTCCCCCACCTGCATTCATCCCTATATAATCTTTGGTGCCCAGTGCTACCCAATTAACAATGCAGAAACAAAAACAAAAACAAAATAAGCCAGACAAAATAATAATATTTACATCAAATTACTAGTAATAAAAAATAATGTCATGAAATAAATCAAAATAAAACTATACTAATCAAACATTATCAATAACAAACAAATAACCAAATAGCTCCAACACTCCGGCCCCTAATTGTGCCTATATCACAATTACCATTACATTACCAAAAGAGGAGCTATTTCCACAATAAGAACTATGAACATAGCAGCCCTCTATAGTTTGTGCATTTATCTTAATCGAATCTTCTTATTCCTGATGAACCTACAATGAATAAAAAGAAAGAAGATTGAAAGATTAATAAAGAAAGAGAGATAGACAAAGAGAGAACGAGATGACGATCATGCTGGTCCTTGTTTTAAGGTGCACCGAGCGAACCAGGCCCTTTGCATCTGGTCTGGCATCCAAAACTTTCCCCATTGTCCAAGATCCTCTTGGCATCCACAAAAAGGACAATGTCTCCAGGAGTGAGGCTTCTTCTTGGCTTTGTCCATTTTTGTCTCTCCTGCAGCATAGGTAAGTACTCAGAAGTCCACCTTTTCCAAAAGAGTTGAGCCATGTTCTGTATTTGCTTCCACCTTTTCCTGGCGTATAAATCACTTTGGTCAAAAAGTCCTGATGGCATGATTGGTTTCCCCTTCAACATTAGAATGTGATTTGGTGTGAGTGCTTCAAAGTCATTTGGGTCATCTGAGACCTTTGTAATGGGTCTGTCATTTAGAATTGCCTCAACCTCACAGAAAATGGTTTGGAGCCCTTCATCATCCAGAATTTGCTGTTTCAGAACTGAGGTGAGAACACTCTTCACTGAACGAATCAGACACTTCCAAACACCACCCTGATGGGAAGCTGCTGGTATGTTAAAGCTCCTATTTATGCCAGCTTCAACAAAATTTGTGCCGTTATCATACCTGATAGATGAGACGGGTCCTCGTCTACAGACAAACCTCCGAACTGCATTTATATAGGAGTCTGCATCAAGTGTATATGCGACTTCTAAGTGTACAGCCCGACTGGTCAAACAGGTGAAAAGTACTCCATACCTTTTAGGATGACTTCTGCCTCTTTTAACATCAATAGGGACAAAATAGTCAACTCCAACATCAGTGAAAGGTGCTTTGTCAGGCAACACTCTCTTCTCAGGCAAGTCTGCCATCTTCTGTTCACCAGGCTTTCCTCTGTTGCGTCGACAAACAACACAGTCCGATATTACCTTCCTGGCCGCAGAGTTTGCACTAATTATCCAGTACTTCTGCCATAATCTGGGAAGCATGTGATTTCTTCCTGTATGCCCCAGTTGCTGATGGATATGGCGCAGAAATAGCGTGGATATGTGCAGGTCTTTGGACAAGATGACTGGATGTTTGGATTCTGTTGGCATTGCTGCTTTACTTAATCGACCGCCCACCCGGAGGATTTCACCATCCATCGTTCAGTTTGTACAATAGACTGTCTTTGGGAATGTTTTTGCAGCCATTCTTCAGTGAGGCAATTTCGCTTCTGAACTTGTGTTTTTGCACATATTGAATAATTTACTGCTTCGCCTTAGCAAGATCTTCAGTAAGATTTTGTCCTTTGAGTGTGTCCTTAAAGCTAAAAATGTTCCTTTCCACTTCCTGTTCTTGAATCTGGAGATTGTTCTATCCAAGGCCTGCAGAAGCACAAAACTCCTCTCTTCTGTCCCAATAACATCAGAGTTTCCTTGACCTTCAGAAACCACGCTGCAGATGTTTTTAACTTCATCCAAGATGAAAAATAACAGAAGAGGTGGTCAGTGGCATTTTCCATGTTCTTGACAACAGCGTTCACTATGAAGTCCTTCTTGACCTCTGGGTCATCCACACCAAGATCCACATCCAGTTTAAGCCATTCCTCCTTTGACCTATAGAGAAACTAAGGTCCATTTATCCATCTCCTGCCATTCAAGAAATCTTCAGCTCTCCTTCCTCTTGATGCTTCATCTGCTGGGTTTTCCTTAGTGCCCACATATCTCCACTGATCAACATCTGCTGCTTCCCTGATAACAGAGGTTCTGTTTGCCACAAAGGTATGAAATCTCCTGTTTTCATTACAGATGTATTTAAGGCTGTTGTGCTGTTGGTCCAGAAAACTGACTTCTCCAGCTTAAGTTGCAGCTCTTTCTGTAGCATTTAATCCACTCGAACAGCAAGAACTGCAGCCGTGAGCTCCAATCGAGGAATTGTAGTCTGCTTCAGAGGAGCAACTCTGGCTTTTCCCTAGAGAAATGCAACATGCACTTTGTGATCCCTCTCAAGTCTTAGATAAGACACAGTTCCATATCCAGCTTGACTGGCATCTGATAAGTGTTGAAGCTGTGCTGTAACAGGATCTCCAAAGTCCCTGGGTTTAATACAGCGGTCCACTTTGAATTCAGCCACCTTTTGGAGGCCCTCCAGCCAACCAGACCATTGCTCAGCAAAGGAATTGGGAATTGCTTCAACACGGATGCGCTCCGACTCCGACTGCCCTTGCACCTGGACGCCACACACCTCGATCACGTGCATGGCCAGAGTTTACCCTACACACGGTTCTCCACTTTCGCCTCTCACAGACTCCTCGGCGTGTGATTACTCCTTTGAGCCTGGAGACACTGTGGGCGGCTATTTACTATATCAAACACCTGCGGAGCCTGCTGGACTTGAACGCGTCCAGGACGGAGGTGTCACTCGGAGACGCGCATAACTGCGCCGTGTCCGAGTGACACCTCCATCCCACCCGCAGTGTCTCCACCTTGCTGAGTTGTTTGTCTTCCAGCTCCTGCGGCAGGTGCTTCCTGAACCACGCTGGCCTTCGTTTACGCAGCGCACTCGGTGCCGCTCCTTTTGCGGATGAACGCAGGCTCGAAGAAGTAATCACACACTCTGAGGAGTCCGTGAAAGGGAAACAGGAGAGCCGTGTGTAGGGTAAACTCTGGCCGTGCACGTGATCGAGGTATGCGGCATCCAGGTGGACAGGCAGTCGGAGTCGGAGCTCATCCTTGTAGTGTGCTCCGGTGTTATCTATGGAGAGGCCGTGGAGAGCACGCGTGGACATATAAAACAGGCTCCACTAACGCCTCTCTATGAGTTAAAAAGGATAGATCATGTTTGTTCTTTGTGTTTTTGAGGCTGGAGGTATGGGGAGTGTGATCCGGGGCGGAGAAGTAGCCCTATCCCTCTCATCAACGTAAATTGTTTACATAATGTTCCTTCTGTCGACACTGTGAATTATTGATAATTGGAAATTGACTCGTGGGCCGCATTGAGTGAGGACGAGGGCCGCATGTGGCCCTCGGGCCGCCAGTTGCCCATCCCTGGTGTACAGGAATCAACACCACTAGTAAGGCAGAAGTAGTAGACCCTCATCGAGCACACTCCTGTAACCAATCATGCTCTTGACTGAGGTTAGGACCTCCTACTTCATTAGCATATGGACACAGAAATACAGAAATAAATAAATTTAGGTGAACAGAAATGTAGAAATAAATAAAAATCATTTATTCTTTTATTTATACTTTTATTTATTCATTCATTTATTTCAGCATTTATGTATGTATGTATGTATGTATGTATTTATTTATTTATTTATACATACTTATGTCAGGTTTAGTCCTCCATAGAAGACTGCTGTGTTTTTTGTGTTTATTTTGCTCTCTCTGCAGTGCATACATGCCATGCACTGCTAACATACAGCAGACAGGTTATACAACAGATTGTCCGCCCTCACGTTCATCACTGCCGCCACCACCACCACCCCTGGGAAGACCCCAAAACACTAAGCTTGAGTGAGCTAGCTGATCCCAGGATAGTGCTTCAGAGATAGCAACACAAGTGGGGTAAGAGGGGAGGGCTACATGCTAGGCTAAAATCTTGCGCTAGCCGACCACCACTACCCAGCCTCTCGCTAGAGAACATGCATTCTCTGGAAAACAAGCTGAATGAGCTAAGAGCCAGAATTAAAGAACATTGGGAAGAAAGAGAGTGTTGCGCGCTAATCTTCACTGGCTCTTAGACAAAGTCACAGACCATTCAGCTACAGACTCACTCCGAACATCGAAGACACCGGACTGCAGCCTCCGGTTTTTGCTCAGGGAAATTATGCTCCAATTTCCCTGAGCCAATCACGCCAGGATTGGATCCCAATACTCACCTGGCTGAGATTGCCAACAACTCTTTTTCTAACTACATCTAAAAGAATTAATATAGTCACTTTTAACACAAACATTTCTCTTCCTGGTTATCCTGACCAATGTTTTCTAAGAGCAAAACTTGTAGCCAAAATTAATCTCCTTTTAAAAACTGCTGGCATTACTTTAACAACACAATATACCACAGGCAACATGCTTTCACACATTTACATAGAATAAATTGCCTTCACTGTGTGTATGTAGAAAACTTAAGGTGAATGATCTTTGTGTTTTGTAGTTGTGATGATGGACAAACATACAACAACTATTCTCATCTTTCTATCATTTATCCAGTTGATCAAATGTGTAAATCCATCAAGAATGGTTCATTTCATCATTGGGGAAATTAATTCAGCAAACTGACTACCTGCCAACCCCCCCATTATAGGGTATAAACATTTGGTTCATCTGTGCCATAAACATAAAGTAGCATTGAATTCGGAACATTTCAACAACAGTAAATATTGCAGCACTGTGTGTGTGTGTGTGAGAGTAAGTGTGTGAACGCTGTGTAAGTAGGCTCATCTTCAACACAAAGCACTTCATTCTCCCATTTATCCATTCCAAGAAGGTTGAAGGTAGCAAGCCAGGCGGATCCTATCAATTAATGAGATGTCAACAAGCATGTCTGCATAATTCATGTGTGACCACGTACACCATAATCGAAAACCTCGGCTCTTTTAAAATTTGCAGCTTCACAGTTCAGGCATACTAAACGGACATGGTTGATTTCTGCACTTTAATGATTTGGCCAGGGCAAATGGACAGAATATAAAGTTCAGACACAGACAGGGTTAGAGATAATGATCTTAGCCTAAAATAATAATTTTGTCCTTGAAACTCTGCACTCCTCAAATAATCCTCCATTTGCAGCTGATACGGGCTCACAGACATTTGAGATTCTGGCTGTCAATTTGATTAGGTAATTTCTCTCACTGGGAACTGTGCAGAACTCCCTCCAGAACACTTACCTTAACTGATGTCGTCAATCGGACACCACGTCAGTGGGGAGACTATTGAACTACAAGACTTGCAGCAGGACCAGCTCAGAAGTCCCTTTGACCATACAGCTTGGGCAGGGGAACAAATCTGTGAGACAAATGGCGTTGGGGCACAGTCAGGGTTTGCAGGGGACCAGTGGGAGCCTGGTGGGATGGCTTGTGCTGGTTGCAGATTGCACAGGTGCTGACAATTGTTGGGTGTCTTCCTTAAAGGGATAGTTCTGTTTTTTTGAAGTGGGGTCATATAAAGTACATATCTATAGCCGATCTGTTCCCTACCGTAATCACCGATCAGCGCAGCCTCAGTTTGGAGAAGCAGAGAGCCGCCCCAGCCCAGACGCTCAGCTTTGTACTGCAGTGAACGGAGTCCAGATGCAAAGCGAATTTTAACCACCTAAAACAAGGCTCACCTAAAAAAATCTATATCAGTTCAAGTGTACGTTGTATAGAGAAAATTTGCCCCGCTTTACATTGTCGCCAGAGCGCCCTTTCTTTTGGCACTACATTGTCTCAAACGTAGATCCTCCGTATTCCTACACATTAGCGTAACTGGGCCTCGCACTGTATATCACAGCTCGCAGATCACCTGTTTGGGTCAGAGTTTCAGCGGTAGGGATACAGAGGGATATGAACTTATATGTTCACTCCTTTTGGAGCTAGCTCTAAGTGGCCATTTGCACAACTGCAGTTTTTGATTCTTCAGCATTGGCTTATTTTCTCTGCTCTGGAGGTTGCTGCTTGGTAATACTTGCAAAACAGCCTCAGCTGTATTTTAAACTTAATCTAAGATGGTCAACATGGTAACAATATTAACAGAAAGTTTGCATTGTTATTGTTTGTATGTTAGACATTTGCTTAAAGTAAGCACCACGTGTCTAAGCACAGCCTCACAGAGAATCTAGCTTGGCTGTAGCTAATTTATAGCTTTATATTTCCAATGACACAAGGAGTCATTACTCCTCTTTTATAATCTTATGGGAATGAACGTATCCATAATGTAACAATAACTTGCTTCTCTAGCTGTCGAAGTGTAAGTTTGTGTAAGTGTAATTATAGTAGAGTGTCACCTTGCCCCAGCCATATTAGCTTAGCTGTATGTGCATGTTTGTGCTTTTATTCATGTTCTGGCAAATTCAAATTTAGATTCTCACATGCATGCTTCAAGCTGTGTGCAGTGCGCTGTTAGGTGCTTAAAGACATTTTTGACAATGTGCCTTTGTGGTAAAGAATATAGCCTTTTACAGCTGCCAGGACATTATGATGTGAGCAAGATAAGCTGTTCAAGGTGTGCACACGCACACTCCCACTGTGTGTAGCCACTTGTATGAATGGACTGCCCAGGCCATTCTCTCATTTTGCAGGGTGATTCAGTTTGGCATTAAAAAAAAAGGGGGGGGGGGGGGGGCGACATTTAAAAAAAACAAACAAACAAACAAACAAAAAAACGGTGGTCAACAATAGTTACTGTATGGAGAGAATTTGCTGCCTGGAGACTGAAAGAAACCACTCAGACTCCCAAGACTTTCCTTTTTTATAGCAAACTAGCAACTGATTGGAAACATAACAGGGGTCAATATAATATTGGGGATCTGACAAAGAAAAAACTATGTCCCATTACTCATGGTCTGAACAGATGGCTTCTCCAATTTAGCTACCACTGTTGCAGCTGGAGATGCAAAAAAGACAACCAAAGGATTTGACTCTTTATTTTTCATTTGTATTGAACTCAATAAAAACCTTGGCCTACACTCTTTTAACACCTACTCCTGTAGTTTCTACAAAAAGTCAGACCTCAAACCATACTAGATAAAAAATGAGAACAGATTTTTTTTTTTTTTTCCGGCTTTATTTAGCACCAGGTACAAACATGTAAACAGAATGCCAGGCGGATCACAAACACATGAGAAATAGAAAGTAGAAAAATAAGAATAAAGACAACAAAAAGGAAATTATATAAATAGATACAATGAAGACATTTCACAGAAGTATAACAGAAATAAATAAATACATTTCTAACCATCTAACCTTAATTTTGAACCACTTTGTCTTTTCAGACTTCATTTCCTGTTATTTCACGACCCAGTAGATGGCCCTTGGTCACGTTTGGAAATAGTTTGGATAGTCATAGACTGTTGGAAATCCACATGAGATGCTCACGAGAGCCATTCACTTAATTAACAGCCTAATGATTCAAGATGATTCAAGATTCAAGATGAACTTTATTGTCCCACAGTGTGGGAAATTTGTTCTGGGCCATTTGCCCATGCTGCAGCCACAAGTAACACAGAACATACAGTTACACACAATCACATACAATAGATATGCACATCAGTATCATACAAAGTGCCAGAGTGTAAAAAAAAACAAAAAAACAAAAAAAAAACATGGTGCATTGAAAAGATGAATAAATAACACCAAGTAAAAAAGTGCTAAAATTGTAGTAGGAAAATTACTAACCTATACAGAACATGCAAACGCAAGTCACCTGACCCTATTCAACAGCTTGATTGAAACGGGAACAAATGAGTTTTTGAATCTGTTCAGTCTGCAGTGAGGAACTCTAAACCTTCTACCAGACGGTAGCAGTTCATACTCGCCATGCAGGATGTGTGATGGGTCGCAGACAATCTTATTTGCTTGTTGCATTGTGGCCTGTTCATAAATACTCTGACTGGAGAAGTGCTCTTTAACACCAATAATTTTTCCAGCAGCATGAATTAGCCGAGACAGTTTGTTCTTCAGATGCACAGAGAGGTTACCAAACCACGCTGTGATACAATACCTAATCAGACTTTCTAGGACTGCCTTATAGAAAATCAACATAAATCTTTGATCAACACCATGGATTCTCAGACGACGTAAAAAATGCAACCGTTGCTGTAGTCTGCGACAGAGGCTATCAACGTGTGTGCTCCAGGTGAGTGCGTTGTCAATGAAGACACCCAGATATTTGTATGACTGCACCTGGGCAATGGCTTCGTTGTGGATGACCACAGGCCTGTGGTCACCCGCTCCTCGAGGGTCGAACACCATTTCAACTGTCTTATTTACATTAAGAATGAGGTGGTTATCATCGCACCACTCAACAAACCTCTGAATTTCCAAAAAGTAGTCAGATATATCACTGTTCTTTTTCAACAGTGATAAGATTGCAGTGTCATCTGAGAACTTGATAATGTGATTGTTTGTGAAGAAACGTCTACACGCGTCTGTGTACAGAGTGAACAGAACTGGTGAACTCACGCAGCCCTGTGGTGCACCTGTGCTCAGGATTTTAATGTCAGATAGAGTTCCATTCACACTGACCCGCTGTCTGCTGTTACTTAAAAATGAAAAATACCATTTAATAATAGAAGGGTGAACATTAAAATCATTTAATCTCCTAATTAAAAGATGCGGCTGCAACGTATTAAAAGCTGAACTAAAATCAACCAATAAGAGACGTGCAAATGAGCTAGAGTCCTCTAAATGCTTTTTAATGAGATGGGTCACAGCTAAAATGGCATCCTCAGTACTTCTGTTGCTCTTGTAAGCAAACTGAAAGGGATCTAAAAACCAGCTAACCTCTGTCTTCAAGAAACTGATCATGATTTTCTCAAAACACTTCATTATCAACGAGGTCAGTGCAACAGGACGATAATCATTATTCTCTGTGCAGCTTGTTTTTTTAGGCACAGGAATGATAATAGAACTTTTCCAAATAGAGGGAACAAAATGAGTGTCTAGTGATTTCTGAAAGATGGGACACCAAGCCTCTGCCAGTTCTTTGCTACAGGACTTCAGTAGGCGCCCAGAGATGCCATCTGGGCCAGAGGCCTTCCTGGGGCAGATGTGTGAAAAGAGTCTCTCCACAACGTGCTGGTCAACGGTAATTACTCCAGGGCCTGATTCAGGTACATCATCCACAGCTGTTTTCTTTTCATGTGAGAAGTCTCTTGAGTCAAATCGGCAAAAGAAGTTATTCAGCTCATTTGCCTTTTCCCCCTCATTTAACACATTTATACACCTCTTGGCTGGGGTCATGTTTGTCATGGTTTTCATAGAGTCCCATAGTTTTTTAGTGTTCATACCTGAGCAGTGAGATTCACATTTCTCCCTCTCCTTCCTCCTTGCAGTTCTCAATTTGTGATTAAGTTCTTTCTGCATATTTTTCATGCTTAGTATGTCTCCATTCTTAAATGCTACTTTCCTCTGTACTATGCACTCTTTAATTTCCTTAGAAATATAAGATTAAGTATAGGCGTTTTTAATGTTCCCATAACATTTGTCCAGTGTAATGATCACCCCGTCTCCACTTCTTCCTCTGTTTCATGGCGGGTGGCAACCAGCCAGCACCCAGTCAGCGTCAAGGTAAATTACGTAGGTGAAAATGTAGGTGCTGATTGGCCGAAGAGGAGTCCTAGTTATCTGTGCTCGATTGCTCTTCCTCAACTACCCGGATGTCAGTAACAGTAAATTGAAATTGAATTGCAAGAACTGAATTAGAATTTTGAGAACTGAATTTGAATTGTGAGAACTGAATGTGAAAATATATAGTGGGCCGAATTTTCCAAACTAATAAATTCAATTTCAAAATATAATATTCAAATTCAGTTTTTCAATGCAAAGATTCAAATTTAACAATACAAATTCAAATTATGTGATTCAAATTCAGTTTTTGAATGCAGTTATTCAAGTTTAGTAATTCAAATTCAAATATTGATGATTCAAATTCAGTTTCTAGTGGCACATATTTCAGCCCATACGTAACATCCCTGCTCCCTCAGGGGCCAGCCATGAGGAGCTCTTCAAATTCTTCATGTGTCACCTCGACGTTTCTGATGCGGCCACCGTTTCTCCTGCCACTCCTTCCCCTTCTTCTAAAAAATGTGCATCCAAGAAGAAGAACTGTTCCTGTTCCAGCACTACTAGCCATGAAATCACCAACGCAAACATTAGTAACGGTAGAGAGTTCAAATTCACCATCAAAACAAAGATCCAGTCCTCGCCACACGGTCCAATATCCAATCCTCCCTTAACGAGATGGACACCTGGATTCAACACCTCGAGATTCTGTCCACCGGCGCACCCCAAAACGCATCTCCTCAGCTTGGACCGTCAGACATCTCATCGGCGACCACGGCATCCAGCACACCCCCATCGTCATCACACTGCTTTGAATCCTGGGAACAGTAGTCTCGGCAGTTCAAACCAGAGTTCCTTTTGTTCCACCAGCTGCTGTTGTCTCCCCTCAGCTGAGGAATCAGATCCTGTCAGGTAATGTGGTTAAAATCCTACTGTGTTCTGCTGATTCTTCTGGCAGACGTCTGGTCAACTCTGGAGATGTTTTGATGATTTTAAAAGAGAGTTAAGAATTATCAAAATCGCTGTTTTGTGAACTACTTAATCTCAGGTTTAGTTCAGGGTTTTGTTGCTGGGTTATGTTTTCTTCCAAAGGTTACCCGTGTCTGCAAAGACATCCAATTGGCCTTCAAAGAACCCAAGATAGTGGATAAATTATTGGACAAAGAGGTTTACCTGGGCTACATGATTGGACCTTATGACAATTGCCCATTTTCTACTTTTCGTATATATAATGAAGCATAGCGCAAATTCATGCAGGACACGGAAGTCATAAGCCCCAGCTGTAGTCAGCTGACAGCCAGCTGATCAGATCAGCATCAGTCTCTGACCAACCACATCCACTCTTCTAAATTAGGCGGTCCATTTTTAACCCTAACCCCAAGCCATCACTCACTGATCCCTCCTTCAACACTGCTGTGTGTACATCGCTGCTGCCGGCAAGCTTGCCACCACCACCCCAGCCTCTACCTGCTTAGTCTGAGCCTAAAATGGCTAATTTATCTGGTTGCTTTGACTCCACTCCTGCTGGGGGTATGCGTTGTGCTCCAGAATCTCCCCCGATTTGACAAGCAGCATGCAAAATCAATCTGGGGATATTCGGGAGCAGAGCCTTCAGCACTAAGCCTAACTGTTTATCATTTGTTTCAATAACAACTACTACTGGCGGAGATCCCGACTCACCTGTATCGAAGCTCGGCTCCACCTCCTCTGCGGAAGCATCCCCGTCGCCGTGGCAATCGCGGCGGCTGGCTGTTGAAGCTTTAAGTCTGGCTGGCATGATCTTCGTCCATTTCCTGGACAGGACATGGATTAATCATTCCCTTAGTTGTGCCACGGCGTTTCCTGGATTGAGGGACTCAGGCCCCACCACCCCTGCCCTCCTCAGCTTTCTCAGCGTTACGTGAACCTCCGGCCCCTGAAGACGCTGTGACGGGCTCCCCGATCCACCGAACCAAAGCCCCCGGCTCCTGCCAGGTTTGGCCTGGTAAACGCCAGATCACTGGTGAACAAAACGTTTATCCCATGGCCTGGATTTCCTCTGTGTGACAGAGACTTGGATTGGTTCCAGTGAGTGCAGCCCTCTGATCGAACTTCTACCAGCTGGCTGTTCTTATTTTAACTCCCCTGTGGTCATCGGGTCATGGAGGAGGAACGGCGACTGTTTATAAAAATGGTTTTAAATGTAAGTAGCGCGCTGTCTCGACCTCTTTTTCCAGCTTTGAAGCAAATTTGTTTTAGGTGGGTTGCTCTGACCCGGTGCTGTGTGCTGTCAACTACCGACCGGCCAAATACAATAAAGACACTGTAAATGACTTCTCTGATCTTCTGGCTGAAATTATGCACAAGTATGATCGTGTCCTCTTCGTTGGGGATTTTTAACATTCATGTGTGCTGTCCAGATAAACTGCTGGTGAAGGACTTTTTAAGCCTTATTGACTCTTTTAATTTGGAGCAGTGTGTGTCTGGTCCCACACATGAACATGGACACACATTAGACCTCGTCCTCTGTCATAGTTTGTCTGTGTCAAACGATGAAATCTGTGACAATGTGTTTTCCGATCATTTGTCTGTATTGTTTGAAGCTGCTTTCTCCTGTGCTGCAGTGCTCAGTTCTTGGATTCACTTCTCCTGCCGAACCATACTGGACTCTGAGGCTCCATTTAAAACTGTGCTGCCCAAAGCTCAACCTGAGCCATGGTTCAATGTGAAAACTCACGCAGCTAGACAGGAGTGCCGCAAAGCTGAACGCAGGTGGAAGGACAAGCTGCAGGTTTCTCACCAAATCCCAAAGTACTGTTGGCGCTGCTACCAGAGCACTGTTAAAGAGGCTAGAAGAGAGCACCTGTCAAACGTTATTGAGTCAAATTGTCACAACCCACGTGTTCTGTCCTTCATCCCCCTCAGCCTGCTTGCACAGAGGAATCCCCTGAAATGTGCAAAAGCTTCCTACATTCCTTCATTGATAAGGTTGCTACTCCAAGGGCTCTCATCGCTACTCCTGCATCTGACCCCTCTCAGCCTGTTCCTTGCTCAGCTGTGTTTGATTTGTTTGAGCCTGTGTCTCTGACAGCTTTCGAAGATGTGGTTGACCAGATTAAGCCATCAGGCTCTCCCTGTGACACTGTCCCGCCTCACTTTTTTAAAAAGGTCTTCCCTAGTATAGGGCAGTCAGTTCTGGCCATTATTAACATCAGTCTGTCTTCTGGTGTTGTCCCCCAAAGTTTTAAACATGCTGTGGTGCAACCCCTGCTTAAAGTGAAACCCTCGCCAAAAAGAAACCACAGCTTTATTTGTGATTGAATATGAGTCAAACCTTCTTGTTAATGCATAATTATGATGAAAGAGGCACTTTTAAGATTTACCTTAATTTCATAGCTAATTTTCAATGGAGTGCATGGGGCACTGGCACGCTATTTTTGAAACACTAAGAAGGCTCAACACAACATGAAACTTTGCTCATACTTTCACCAGGGTCTCGCACATGAACATGAGCATTGAGAACATTGTTTGTGTACACAAAGTTTACTAAAAAGAAGGTTTTTGAACTACTCAACACTGGAGCTGGATCTCCAGCGTGTCGCCGTCATGGCAGACAAAAAGTGTCGATCCCCGAATGCGACCGAAGAGGTGGGAGGTCCACTATTACTCTCCTGCCTGTTAGGTCGCACTCGGGGATCGACACTTTTTGTGTTTGACACTTTTTGTGGCTCACAGGTGAGCGTCGCCACGTTCCGATAGTATTTACAGTGGCCTATGAGTATGGGGAAGTCAGCTGGAAACTGGCTAACACACAAAAAGTGTCAATGAAATTGTGTGAAATTGGCTAACGCACAAAAAGTGTCGATCCCCGATTGCAACCTAACAGGTAGGAGGTCCACTATTACTCTCCTACAAAGCTAGCGTTACTGAAGAAGTCTGATGTGAAGTGGTTGGCACACACAAACTTTCACGAATCGTAGCCGGCACGTTGTCATTACAAATGAAAAGCAACCGCTGTCTATTCTGTTGTTCTGTAGCTGGGACAGAATATAGGCACATGTTGATTTTAACAACCAAAAACAGAGTAATTTGGGTGTCTTACGCTGAGTGACGACATTGCGAAACACTGCTAGCTTACCGCTGGACATACTGAACTTCATCTCAGGGATGAACGCCCCCCTGTCAGATATTTCCTATCACTGTGCAGAGGAGGCCAACCTATGAAAATCTCTGCTTTCGTTACGTAACGAAAGGAGCTGAATCTGAACAGCCTGTAGAAGCTCCGTTTTACCAGTGGGTGGGCTGCAGAGACCATGCAGGAATCATTTGCTTTCCTCATTCTGGGAGTTGGTAGGCTCAGGGTTTATATATGTAGAGACCAGAGAAAACATGTTTTTCATAATATGGGACCTTTCAAATACTATTTAAAATAGTTCAAACTTAAAAAACTGCACAACTACTCATTTTACATCCCTGGTATTTCACAGCAAATGCAAAGCAGTTCTTCAGAAAATGAGCACTGCACTAAAAGCTAAAAAGGAGAAAAAAAAGTGAACAGTAAACCAAGAAATCTCAGAATCGAGAAAAGAAAGAGCCCATTTGGCACTTAACCTACCTGCAGGAGAGCTGTCTCAACACTGTCAGTCAAGAGTAGTTTCAATTGTTAAGAAAATGTCAGCATCACATGTCATGCACTTCAACCTTCTTGCCTAGTTGTTATGCCTTCACCATACCCTTCACCTCCCATTGTAAAAGTATGCTCATGTACATTTTATATTAATGTAACATGACACAAACTCATGTGGTTTTATGAAAGGTACACATTTGAACATATCTGTGAATGCAAAAACATAAAATACCAACATTTTATTCCGGTGACTGGGCTGGTGGATCCTATCATATCATGCACCCTTGAAATCGCTGCCTGCGGTTTCATATAGAAGGCATGTGAGTGCTAAAAGCTGTTGGTGTGGTTTAGAGCTGCAACGATTACTCAAGTAACTCGAATAATTCGATTACAAAAAATGATCGAGGCAAAATCTCTGCCTCAAGGTTTTGTTTAATTCCTATCACCCATGTTATGTCAGGGATCATTTTTCCACACGTACTGTTTTTGCGGACACACACTACTACATTAAGAATTGACAGTGCGATGGCAGAGGGCCAAGAAGCCATCCGTAAAAGTCAGAGAATGCCCAAAGTTTGGGATCATTTCACACTTAAAAAAGAAGACAAACAACAAAGAGCAGCGTGTCTACTGCAAAGCAGAACTGGAGTACCACAACAGCACGTTGACAATGATACAACATCTGAACAGAAAGCATCGAGTTGTTAACACTGGCTCACCAAGCGTCGCCGACACAAGCTAGCGTAAACATTGATGTTAGCTAATTTAACGTAGCCTACCATTGCTAGTTAGAGCGTATGGTATTTGTAGAGGCTGGAGCCTGATGTCGGTATGACCAGATATCATGTTAAGGTGTGGAAACTACTTTGTGTTAAATTGCAAGAGAGTAATAGCCTACACCAAATAACTCCTTTATACACACAATATTTAACCCTACTTTAAAATGTAATGTGACATTAACTTGATATTGGTATTAAAACACGTTTTAATACATAATCCATGACTTATCATCATAAATTAGGATGTTATGATATCAATCTGAAAGGTAAATCATCAAATTTTACTCTATGGCCTTGGTGCCCCTATGAAAAAAAGAAAAGTGAAGGCCAAATGGCCTTGCCCCTAAAATGACAAAATTCCAAACCTGTCTCACACACACACACATGTGTAAACATGTACATAAACACGTGTAGGTCTACACACATAGGTACAAACACGTAGGTACACACAACAATGTACACACACACACACACACACACACACACACACACACACTCATCTCGTCTCTCACTCTCCCTCACGCTTGGGTGCACACATAAACAAACACACACCTTTACTCCCGGTGTTAGGAATAGTTAGAATAAATACCTGTATGTTGTTTTTTTTTTGTCCAGGAATAAAAGCCAATAACTTGGTTTCTGTAACAGGCCTGTCATTTTAGATATGCATTAATTGTTATTGTTGTTTAATAATGCAAAATTATTTTTTATTAGATTACTCGATTAATCGATAGGACAATTGGTAGAATACTCAGTTCTAAAAATATTCGGTAGCTGCAGCTCTAGTGTGGTTGATCAACTCTCTCACAATGGGAGTCATTACGATTAGTGTTGTCCTTCCTCCTTAATGGAAGGAATAGAAGGTTGGATCAACAAAGTAACTACCTTTTAGATGTTAATAATTGCTGTTACCTATGTTTGTTATTCAACATTATTGCTATTCATCATTTAGCCACACTTTTATGAAAACCCTGACATTCTAAAAGTATACAGGACTATTGTTTGATATGTTGAATGAACATAAATAATGAATAATACAAAACACTTACCACTGACTAAAAGACTACCACTGTTGAGATTCTCTACTGAACATATTCACAGCAATGTAGTCTCACTGCAGGTATATCATTATGAACTACTTCATTAATAACATTCCTAAACAATTGGAACAAAGAACGATATAAAACAAAAGTAATGTCCATGTATGTGTGAGAGATTTACGGAACATTGCACAATTTGGGGGAGGAAATAAGCACAATACACCATTTCAGGAGGTGAAAAGAAAATTGAAGCAGAGACTTTGCTCCTCAGTAGTTCACTTTTATTGACACTTCAGACTGAAGTGGTTGGTGCTACAGGATTTGTAATGCAGAGTGAGGTTTCTCATCCAATCATTTCAGAGAGAATGTAAAAATAATCAGAGATGGGGAGTGAGAGGTAGGGAAACTGACAGAGGGCACATGATGGGAAAAACAGAATCTGAATGAGAAGAGGAACAAAGACTTTACTCATAGCAAGATGAGAAATCAAGAGATGTGCTGTGCCAAATATGTATTCTATAAGTAAAGCAGGTCAGCTCATTAGCTAAAGGGTTGATTTTTCCACAGTGGGCCTCTCTGCACTATGTTTCAGTGCTCTTGAATGAATGGCTTTAGAGATTTAATAAATGTTGCACACAGCTTAGCCATCGAGAGTCCACTCAAGAGTGCTGTTTTATAATGGCCCCTATTTGGACTCATTACAGGCAGTACCTTTTAATGCATAATGTTCTACTTAGGTAAAGGTAAGAGCCAGGCTTGGCAGGAGTGACTGCACAGTGTGTACGATCAGAAACAAAAAGGTGGTTGGGTAATGTCAGTGCGTGACAGAAAATGGATTTTGAGTGCATGGGGTCTTGATTGTTAGTAGAAGGCTAATGGTTAGTGTGATTCCCATAATAATGGCAGGAGTTCTTCAAAGATCAGGGTACAATGTTGGGCAGCTGTGGCTCAGGTGGTAGAGTGGGTTGTCCAGTAGTGGGAGGGTTGCTGGTACAATTTCCAAGCCCTTCCTGGCTACACGTTGAAGTCACCTTGAGCAAGATACTGAATCCCAAATGCTCCTCGTGCGGAGGTGCAAGGTTGGCATTTCGCATGGTAGCCTCTGCCAACAGTGTATGAATGTGTGCATGAATGGGTGAAATTGACTAGTGTTGTAAAGCTCTTTGAGTGGTCAGTAGACTGGAAATGCAAGTCCATTTACAGATGCAGTCGCTTTGATTTTCCCTTCCTAACCAAAGGACTTTCGGCTGCCAGCCAACTACTAGCTGGTTCCCAGTTGATTGCCGGCCAGCTGGAGTCCCCACCTCCTCCTGGGGATATGCCTAGATTCCACTTAGAGTTTAGATTCTCTGCCCCAACCTGAGCCCGACTCTGACTTTTCCTGTCACTATTCTCGGGCCAGGTCGGGCAGGGCCCTTGTTCAAGCATTTGTGTTTTGTATTTTTTTAATAACTCGAAATAATGACTGTAATTTCTAGCTACAAAACGCGCATCTCTCTCCTCCCTCCACGTTGTTTGAGTCGCTATGTGGTCTAACATGTGAGTGAGTGTCCTCGTGCTGAAAACGTGACTTGTTGCACACGTGACATCACTCCCCGAGACGTATAAATATATATTTTTACTAAGGAAAATGACAATAATGACAGTAATGCACAGTGAATTGAATAAATAACTTTAATCTGATTACTGGTTTGGAAATATTAATGTGTTAGATTTCTCGTTACTGAAAAAAGTGGTCAGATTAGAGTAACGCGTTACCGGCATCACTGATTGTGTAGCCTAAGAGCAACATGGAGCTTGAAGGTGTAAAGAAAAAAATGAAAACAGGAGAATTAACTTTGAGAAAGTTAAACAAGTCGTGGGCCGTGACAACATCTGTCGGCTTTTGTCGAGTGCATTAAGTGTGGCACTTGTTGCATTATTCATTAAGATTATTCTAAACAGATTTCTGCAGTTCAAAAACTCGGAATTGTAGTTGAGAACATCAGTTGTAACAGCCCACATATTAACAGTTAATGTGTTGGGCCGGGCCGGGCCGGGCCGGGCTCAGACACAACGTGCACGGGTTCGGGTCGGGTCGGGCTTGCAGCAAACACATTTAAACGTTTCTAATGTGTCTAATCTTTTTACTCGCGCTATCCGTGGTGCTAAAATCCCCACTTCCAGCCGCACACGCACAATTCTGAAATAAACTGTGGCCCATGGGTGCGATCTGCCGGGGAATGACCCCTCTGGTCGTTCGTTTTAACGTAACTTGTCTTTGTGGAAGGTTAACAATGTATGAGTGGATTGAGCAGTGCTGCTCAGTTTGTCTTTGAAAAAAAAAAAAGCAGAGGAGAAGACAATAGGCTACCTTTGTATTTTTGATTCAATAAACACTACATGAAATTGATTGTGTATCCATCTCTTAAAGCCATAGACGGATTATCATGACCACGGGCCTACACACGCAAACTGTGCGCACGCAAAGGCGCAAAGGCTGTTACACAATTACATTGAATGTAATAATGTCCGCAAACGTAATAAACCTCAACACCTACTAATACTACTGACCATGCGTGCAAAATCCAGCTGCTGACCCTCCGCTCCGCTGTCACACAACGGATCCCCCGTCCGCGCTCCCTCTCTCTCTTATAATTGTTTGCCCGAAAAATAATTTCCATGAAGAAAACATCGCCTGACATTTAAATTTAAATTCCCATTGACAATACAAATATCAAGAAATCTGGATGTATTGCTCATTTGTAAACACAACACTTGTCAGTCTATAGGCAAGAATCTAAAGGTTTATTAATTCAATTCATTTCAAATTCGCTTTATTGGCATGAATGCCACAACAACAATATTGCTCCAAGCACCAAGAACCACGAAAAGAATACCTAGCACAGTACCATTATACTTGCTGTGTGTGTGTGTGTGTTTATGTGAAATAATAATAATAATAATAATAATAATAATAATAATAACGATAACTTTGAACATTATCACAATTAAGTTATCAATCTGCGATGTAAACAAAATGCAAACATTACAGACTTCTAACCATTTTTCTGAAAGTGTCTGTATTTTAATTGAGAATAGTTTTTTATATAAATTACACAAAAGGAAAAGAAAATGTGATTTGTTTTACCTATTTCAGCCATAAGCGGCTGCACTCTGCGTTCTGATGTTTGCTGGGCAGATCTGTCCCCCTTGCTTTCTCATCCACTCTGTTGTAGGAGATCTCCCACAGAGCAAAAGAAATACACATTTTTTCTCTCCCCGCTCGGCTCGAGAACGGCTGAACTCTGGCCTGAGCCACTTCACCCAGGCGCGAGCCTGCAGCCCCCGCTCCTGCTGACAACAGACCGGGGGAGAAAACAGACATTCCTTTGCTCAGAACCCATATCAGGCTGTGTCTGAATATGCACGAAGATCGGTATAACGCATTGGAGCAATTTTCATCCAATTTCGGATATTTAGCATGATAAAGTAATTTCAATTCAACATAGCCATTTGTCCAGCTGAAGCATAATGAGCATCATGTCATTAATATGAAGAAGGCTTGTTTTGCGGTTAATCAGCCACATGATCCGTTTGAACCCACAAAGGAAAAAAGGATAAATGTGCAGCCTCCGTTTCCTTTCTGATTGTGTCCGTTCGGAGTGGGGGGGTTTCGGAAGGGAGGGGTTTCCCCAATAGACTTTTCGGAATAGCAGGGTCTTTGAAAAAAAGGGAAACCCCGCCATTATGATGAATTGAAGTCTATGTTTGGAACAGCAGGGTTTTGGAAAGGCGGGGTGTAACTCACCATGAGATGGGGCTTCCCTCACAAAAAAAAGGAGCAAAACATAATAGGATTAATACCTTTAAACCTTAAACTTATTCTTCCACTCCATTATATCTCATATCTAAATATTATAACAATTATTTATTTAGGCTTTAGTTAGTTTAGTTAGCATAAGCCCTACTAGCCCTACTGTTTAGTTAGTTTTGTTCATCTAGCATGCATTAGTTATTTTTTTATCAAAAATCTAAAGTTGTGGCTAGGTTATATCATTATAGTTTAAGCAACCAAGCAGTAAATAGTGTTATTATTAGTTCATCCTGTACATGCTGCAGCCATAACACTATGACCACAGTAGTGCATCAATAGTTATAATTAAAAAAATATACTATATGTATATTATTCTGAAATGGACCATTTGTTTATTCAGTTCATTCAGTCTGTTCAAGCATATACATTCAGTCAATGAAGATCTTTCTCTTCTGAATAGAATCTTAAGATCTTAAAGGGATAGTTTGTGTTTTTTTGAAGTGGGGTCACATAAAGTACATATCTATAGTCGGTACATACCTACCGTAATCACTGATCAGCGCAGCCTCAGTTTGGAGAAGTAGAGAGCCGCTTCAGCCCAGATGCTCAGCTTTGTACTGCAGTGAACAGAGTCCAGATGCAAAGCGGATTTTAATCACCTAAAACAAGGCTCACCTAAAAAAAAATCGATAACAGTTCAAGGGCTCTATCTTGCACTAAGCGCAATTGACTTTGCACACTGGCGCTTGTATAATTCCTATTTTGCATTCGACGCACATTGTAATTTTCCCACCACTGATGCACGTCCTTAAATTAGGGAATGAATTTGCGCTCCCGGGGGCGGTTTAGCGAAAAGAGGAGGCGTGTTCCAGCACAAACGTTCCCTGGTGCTATTTTGTTGTTTCAGAAAACAATTCCGCAACAGACCAGGAAAAACCTAGTCTAAAGTCAGTGGCGCTTATTCAGATGCTATTTTAAGGGCGCAGGCTTGGCCATAATGTAGGGTGTGCACAACGTGCATACACTTTGCTTCTCTCATCTACAAGGAAGCAGTTCCCATTTTCGCAAACCATACATAATTACAAGGAAAAATATTACCACATGAGGGAAATCATTGCAGTGTCCATGAAGATGTGAAAAATAGGCATAAATCAAGTGTACACAGTTACCCAAAATATTCAGGCTAACTGCAGTAATGATGGATCAAACTAACCTGTTTGACCAATAGTAGCAAGACACATAGATATATAAGGACACCTGACAAAGTGGGTTGTCTGTCAAAAACCAGGAAACAAAATTCTGAAGACTGCGAAATCACCTTTACCATCATGTAAGTTCATTAGTTTTTCTCAATTGTTTACACACAAAAATTGGTACTTGAGACACAATGACCACAACATGTAACTCATGCACCAACCCCCAATTCTGCTAAACTACAAGCACAATTCCTGCTTTACACTCAAATTGCAATTTACACTTCGCACAATTCTCTGCATTTGGCACAATTTTCATAAAGAAAATCTCTTGTTTTCACAAGGAACACACTGTCATTCAAAATTCTAAAGTTAATTGTCCTACTATGCACACTGACTCATCACATGGGCAAACACCTGGACACCCTACACAACACACTCATTCCACCAGAGCAGCTCAGGTACGTTGTCATTTGGGACAACGTAAGTTGGCACTGGACTGCTCTGGTTTGTAACTGGTTCACTGCCCGCCCACACTTTATAGTTGTTTATCTCCCTCCATATTCTCCATTCCTCAATCCTATTGAGAATTTTTTTTCTGCCTGGAGATGGAAAGTGTATGACCGAAATCCACAAATGCGTATACCCCTTCTCCCAGCTATGGAAGACGCATGTGGATATATAGCAGTTGGTGCTTTTCATGGCTGGATTCGCCATGCTAGGCGATATTTCTCTTGCTGCTTGGCCAGGGAAAACATGGCTTGTGATGTGGATGAGGTGCTGTGGCAAGATCGAAACAGAGGAAAGCACGCTTTTTTTTTTTTTTTACTGTAACTGTGTACAGTAAATTCTTCTGTTGTTTTGTAGGTAGACCGTATATTGTTGTATATGCACTTTGTGTTGGTTGGGATGTACACTGTGTACATAGTGTTTGTGGGAAAAATAAAATATATCTGTTACCGTGTATTTGTGTGTTCTGAGTAGAAAAACAATATTCTCAAATATTTTACAACACACTTATGTATGTACTGATTGTAGTGAGTGTAACTGAACAAAAAAGGCCCAAGTCATTATGATGAATGAAGAAGAAGTGTTTTCCATTCATCATAGTGTTTTAGTATTGAGCACATCAGTGTTCAGCTGGTTCTTATAAATGTCTATTCATTTGATGGTTTGTGTGTGTCATTTGAAAACAAAATACCATTTTGAGAAGAAATAACATTGTTTTGAATGTAAAGTTTCATTTTGCAGGAGAATTGAGGGGTTTTGCCCATTGTGTGTGTGATTTTTGATTTGTGTGTAGAGTTCTGAGAGCATGAGGCATGCTTTCAGAAAATGTGTGTAAACAATCGAGAAAAACTGTAAAAACCTTACTTTTCAACTTACCAGTTAAGCTGCGCTTGCTCATATTTTTTTCTATTGCACAGTGGGATGGAGTACGTCTTAGGACAAAGAATTAGACGCGGGAGGGAGAGGGTCTACCGGCCCAGACAGACCTATCTCTCCCTCAGTGAGGAGGAATGTAGGCATAAGCTATGTCTGACCCATCAGGCTGTGACAGATGTCTGCCATCTCCTGGCAGATGAGCTGGGGACTGATGCACCCTGTCCCTATGCCCTCCCCGTTGCAGTAGAAGTTACAGCGGCGCTGTATTTCTATGCATCTGGGTTGTTCCAGCACCCCCTTAGCACCATAGGAGGCATTACGCAATCTGCCATAAGTTCAGCTATACATGCAGTTACATCAGGTCTAGTCCGACATGCTGGGGAATACATCCAATTCCCCCTCACACCTGACAGCCAGGAAAGAACGAAGCAGGCGTTTTGGGCTAAGTGTGGGTTTCCTGGTGTCCTTGGTGCGATAGATGTGCAGCTACGTGCCCCATAAGAAAACGCACTGATATATATCAACCGCAAGGGAACGCATTTTATCAATATACAAGTAATTTGTGATGCTACTTGTAAAATCACCCATGTCTTTGCGAATTACCCTGGCTCAAGCCACGACTCATTCATACTGGCAAACTCTGCCATTCCTGCCTTCTTCGAAAGGAACCCCCCCTTGGATGGGTGGCTGTTAGGGGACAACGGCTATCCATTAAAGACATGCTGATGACACCATTTATTATGCCTAGCAACAGTGCGTGAAATGCTATATAATCGAAAACACACAGAAACATGCAGTGTAATTGAACGAAAATTCGGTATTTGGATAAGTCAAAAAGTTGCAGCATTCTTTGTGGCATGTTGTGTTTTACACAACATTTCCATGAATCGTGGCTGTGTTGATGACATAAATGAGGAAATATTACAGGACTTCAGGAGACGTGATGTTGAACTGCATGTGCCGATGCCATTTAACCCAAATACCCCAGCAGCAGCACGGGAGAGGAGAGCTTATTTGACATTAGAGCTGCATCATCTATAGTGAGGTAAGCAAAGTAATCTCAGTCTACTGTTAGACTACATTGCAAAAATATCACCATGCATTCATGACCTCGTGATTCAGTGAGAATGAGCCCAAAACATCGGAAAGTATGTGTAGCCAAGTGGAAATAAGAGTTCACACTAAAGCCACTAGATGGCGCTGTGTCCCAGACTGTGAGATGTTTTGTAGGAGATCACGTGAGAGATAGTGAGAATCGCGGACCAGAAACAGGAAGTGATGAACCGCGTCTGCTTAGAGAGAGACTCACCTGTTCACCAGGAGGGATATTTGCTGTTTTTCGAGTGGGTAAATATGTTTAAAATGTTACTTTCTGTATGAAATGCTTGACAAATAATCACTTTTGAGATCGTATAGAAGTGTAACATGTAATGTTTACCGCAGATAGCGATGTAGTTATTCAGATGTTTACAGATTTCGAGTACATGTGCTCGGTCGCGGAGAAATGAATTAAGAGGTCAGCAAAGTTAATACACGCTCAAAGTATTGTAAATTCAGTTTACAGAGTTACATTTTGCCATTGTTCATGCTGGATAACGATCACTAGTTGTGCATTTTACTGAAAATGATGTTTACTTTCGTGTGTAGAGCTGCATGAGTTTGACGGCCTGTCGCCGCATGATGTGCATCTGAGTTAGCACAGAGATAGTGTTGTAAGTATATTAGTGAGCTGTATGATTTAATTTCATATCAATGTACTAATGTTTCTTATTCTGTGGAAATAACTGTATGTGGATTTTGTTTGTTTCTTTTATTTTGTTTAACAGAAGAGCTACCGCTACAGTTGTTCTTGTACTCACACCAAGCTGTTTATGCATGTTGATGCATGTATTTACATACAGTTGCCCATGAGTTGTTAATGCACTGGCATTGATGCACTTTCAGTCAGAGATATTGTTTACCAAGATAGGTGAAGTCATTTGAGTTTTGAGGAGTAAGATATTACTTGAAGTGAGATTCTTCATGCCTGAAGATGTCCATTTTTGTTTGTGAATGAAATCTTTGTTAAAACCTAAACCAAATTTAACTCTCCAAGATAATTTAATACTACTCTCATTTTTAAAGAGTATTCAGAGAAATAAAGATCCCGTGAATTAGTTTGTGTCCTGTGTTATTTTAAATTTGACCGGGCTACATATGTCTTTGTGACATTTCTTTATTTACATTTTGTCAAACAGAAAAATCAAACTGTTCGTAAATGAACAAAAAATAAAAAATAAAAACGGAAAATGAACTAATTCTTTTTCCCTTCGATAGGCATGGCCACGGTGTGTAGTCGGTCTGGATCCTCTGCACCTTGGTGTTTGCGCTGCTCCCTCCTCAGCTGGCTCTTGCGCACTGCTCGGCCCGTGTGCACTGCTCCCGAGGCCAGGGTCTTCTTCCTGCGAAGCTGCGTTACATTGTTTTGATTTATTGTATGGCTGTGTTACATTTATTTCATGTCAATAATGATTGAAACGATTTTCATGAGAAATCTCTAAGTATGTGAACTTGATTTGTAAGTGTACCTTGGGGTTGGACAGCTAGTATATTGGGTTCGGTGCCGATTTCCAAGCCCCCAAATCCCTCAATGCTTTCAGCGGTGAGGGTGGACGCAGCGATGTCCTCTGCTGGCGTCAGTTCCTGAGTAGAGGCAGATCCACCTCCAGTTATACAGTGTGTCCGACTGTTGCCGGCAAGCTTGGACTTCTCCCGTCTGCTGACGTTGTTGTAGCGCTTGCGGCACTGTTGTGATGTCCTGGGGATGGCAGCCGCAGAAACAATTGTGGCAATTTCCTTCCACGCCAAGGCTAATTTGGGTGGGTTTCTCCCATCCCCATACAATGCCACTTCTTGGTCTTTTACGGCCCTGACGAGAACGTCAATCTCCTCGGCTGTGAAGCGCTCCTGGCGTGCGCCTGGCAAATCCACCATTTTAATAGCAATACACCATGGAACAAGCGCGCCTGCTTTTAAAGGGAATGTGAGATGACACTCTGATTGGTTTATTGCACGTTACGCCCAAACCACACCTATGAATAATGTAGCTACTTCAGACCAACCCATTTTAGTCATTTATCCCCCCGGCATAATAGCAACAGCGCCTGAGATCCGCCCACAAAGCTACTTGCGTTTTACGTTTGATACTTGCATTTCAGATTGTTAAGATAGAGCCCCAAGTGTACGTTGTATAGAGAAAATTCACACCGCTTTACATCGCCGTCAGACTGCCCTTTCTTTTGGCACTACATTTTCTCAACCGTAGAACCTCCCTATCCTTATGCATTAGCGCAACAGGTGATCTGCGAGCGGCGAAATACAGTGCGAGTCCCAGTTACTGGGCGAGAGATTATGCAAAACGAAACTTAACAATTTCAGACACAGACCGTAGAACCTCCGTATCCCCATGCATTAGCGCAACTACATAGGGATACAGAGGTTCTACGGTTGAGAAAATGTAGTGCCAAAAGAAAGGGCGGTCTGACGGCAATGTAAAACGGTGGAAGTCAGTCTTTCAGATCTCTTCAACTACACAACACCTGAATGAAAGAGATCTCTTTTATCCCCTAAGAATCTGAATATTGTTTTACACCCAAGTAGTTTATTGCACTCTATTCCATTCTAACTCAATACAACCTTTCCAAGCTAGAATTTTTTTTTTTAAATGGCCTTTTCCTAAATTGCTCAGGTCTGTTTTTAATTTGTTTTTTAATATGTTTTTTCAGTGTTTCTTATTGTGGAAGTTGTATGATTTCTACAGGTTTTAACAATCAATATGTACTTCTGTACCAATTGATTAAAATATAGTCAATTATGCTATCATTACTTGTTTATTATTAATATGTAATTGTTCCTCTTTATAAGTCTTCTTTGTTACTCGTTTTTGATAAGTGCTATATAAATAAAGTAATTATTACAAGAAATGTAGTAAAATAATGTACAATTTCGGGGCACTGTTTAACTCAGTTGGTAGATCGCACGCACCATGTGCCAAGGCTCTGCAGCGGACTCCCGGCCCGGGTCCCTTTGCTGCGTGTCACTCCCCTTCTCTCTCTCCCTGTTTCCTGTCATATCTTCAGCTGACCTATCAATAAAGCCATAGAAGGCCAAAAATATTAAAAATAATGTACAATTTTAAAGTAAAGTACAGCAATATAACATACATTCAGTTGAAAAGACAATATATATTTTTTTTTTTTTGGCCTTCTATGGCTTTATTGATAGTACAGCTGAAGATATGACAGGAAACAGGGTAAGAGAGAGGGGGAGTGACACGCAGCAAAGGGACGCGGGTCAGGAGTCAAACCCAGGTCCGCTGCAGAGCCTCAGCACATGGGACGTGCGCTCTACCAACTGAGCCAAACGGCGCCCCGAAAAGACAATATTTGTAATGTTTTACATTCTCATCAACTTCATTGATTTTTGTAAATATATGCTTGTCTTGAATTTGGTGCCAACAAAAAGATAGGACAGGGGCAACAAAAGACTGGGAAATTTGTTAAATGTTCCAAAAATACCTGTTTGGAACATTCTACAGGAAAACAGGTTCATTGTTTGCAGTACTAGACTAAAGTTACATTTCGGGCGTCATATGCCATCAAAGGGGAGGGGGGGTTTCATGACCTTTGGTTTGAAGAGTGCATCTGAAAAAAAAAACACTGTTTGGGGAACCATGTAGCCCTAACAGCCGACAAGCATCATGACACCTTAACCCCTAGCTGTGAACAATCAAGATGAAAGGGTAGGGTTTTGGGATTGGGCCGAAGAATCAGCAGGTGACGTTCAAACAGGAATGGCACACAACCACAATGCCAGTGTAACAGGAATGACCTATAGTCACACAGCAGCATCATATCATAATCAGCAATGGAACATGTCATTAGAAATTAGTATGCCAGTGGGAAGACGTACCATTAAGTGTAAAATTGCTTACTTTCAGAAAATTTCATGGCCATCAAACACCAAAAGCTCAGCTGATTTATACGCTTCTTTGTTAACCTACACATGTGATTTTGTTTTGAGCTTTAGTTCAGCCTGGCAAGTTGAAAATCATGAATATGTGGAGCATTATGACTTGCTTTTCAAGGCCAAAGGACTAAATGTCAGTCAAATATTGCTTGAAGCAGTGTAACATCCACTGTCAAGTTGCTCAGAAGCTCAGAATAATTTATACAACTATGGAAGGAAACAACAGAGAAGCAAAAATATACTTTATAACAGTTGAAATCTGTGTAGCTGCAGACTGTATCTGCATGTAGAAACTGTGAATAACCACTGTTGGGCTACTTCAGTCATCAACAAAGTCGTATGAGGTCTGTGTGCTAAGACATCCTTTTTTGACCCTGCCCTAAAACCTGCCAACACTTCATGTACATTAATTAATTCATATTCCATATAGATCTACCAGATGATACGTTTTAGCTAGACAGGATCCAAAATGTGGCTGACTCTCACATAACCAATCAGAGATAAGCTTATGTCTTTAAAAATACTGACCTAATTGTTTATCAATTCAAAGCCGGAAAAACGGCTATCAAAAGTACAAAACTGATGGTCTCTCGACCTTAACTGTAGAGCCTTTCCCAGCACACACTGGACAAGAGGCATGGATCACTTGACCTAGTGGCCAGCTGGCCAGCTGTTTTACCAAAAAACACCATCATGAGGGATGTGTATATTATGTATTTTAAAGACACACAGACACACACACACACACACAGACACACATACGTGTCATATAGGTGTCTTACGTGCTGATTGGGTGCGGGGAGGAGAGGGGGTAACAGGGGGGCTCGAGACCAGCGAGATCTCATGGGACTTCAGCGCAAACTGTGGCGGCAAGTGGGCACAGAACGGCAGATAAACTTCATCCTTCTGTGTGTGAGACAAACTGGTAAGTCCTAATGCAATATAATTTATTGTCCAATACAGATACCATCACCTGACTGTCATCGTTTGACTAAATGTTAACTTGGTGTATTATTGCCGTCCCGTGTAAACTGAGGTCCGGAGGTTGTAGCTTCATAGCATTATCGTTCGCTAGCATGCTAGCTAATAATAGTTGACTAGTAAGTTCTAATATAATATAATATTCTTTCAGATACCATCATATGGTTGTGATTGTTTGACTAAATTTTAACTTTGTGAATTATTGCCGTGCTGTGGCAACTTAGTCCAGAGTCTGTTGCTTGTATTAGCAATGCAAATAATATAATATTAGCTAGCATGCTAGATAACATTATGTCTGCCATTTCGCTAACGAGTTTTGCGATTAAAACATATTTTATTTATCTGTGTTTATTAAAGTATTATTAGCATTTTTAATAGTTACATAAGCAATGTTGTAACCAGCACCATGGTGAAGCAGTTTGTTTATTTATCCACCTTATTCCTGACTTTGTGAGTTTACCCATGGTTCACACACAAAAAAGTGCTGGGTTGTTTCTGTAAACACATTGTTGGGTTGATTGTGCTGGGTCATAATTTTGGGTTGTTTGGGGTACTGTAAACACGGTTGGGTCGTTCATGCTGGGTCAAATTGGTTGTAGGGGTTAATTCACAGCTAAACAGCTGGTTGGGTTAATTTGACCCAACTGCAGGGTCACTCATTTTCCCGCTCATCCTTTGTTGAACTTTCTGGATCCTTTGATTGCGGTCAGAGTAGAGGTCCACACAGCTCAAGGTGGACAGGATTTTATGGTAAGTTACTTTACCTAACATTATATGTTTATTAAGCTGTGGTAACGACATGATCTTAAGCTCATTTCATTGTAAAAATAAATACCATCTTTGATCATGGTAGGGAAGGGGGGGGGGGGGGTAGTGTTTTATATTCTGTGACATTTGTTAACTAGCTAAATGCTAACGTTAGCTAACGCTAGCTAACTTTAACAATGGCTATAATGTTAGCTGATAACCACGCTAACATTATATCTGCAGAATTTTTTACTAAATTTGTGGCGGTCTCTTGGCTTTATATTCGCCTATATTGCCTTTAACGTTACTGTCCCATTGTACATTTTAGGTCCGTTAGCTAGCTAGCTGACGTCTTGTTAACGTTCTTTAGCGCCTGGGAGCGCCCGTTATATTTCACTATAACGTTAGCGCCTGTAATTTTAAAGTTATTTTAGTGTATCGAAAACGGAAATTAATTTATTTTGTCTGTTTTTTTTTTTAAGTGTGTTGAATCAAACTCTAAAAAGCTAGAGATGCCACATATTTGGTATCAAATTAAAGAGGAAGCCTGTTTTCTTTTTTTTTTAAATAAACAAATTGTGATTGTTAATTTCTTTCTGTTTTTGAGATAGAGCTGTTTGTTTGGATTGAGTAGGGAAATGCTAATTTAAGTGAGAGTTCTCAGTGAAAAATACTGTTATGTCATATCCGAAATATTAAATAGGCCTATTTCTGGAAGGCTGCGCCGCTCTAATAAGGGGCTCAGGTGCGATTGTATACCTTTCAGAAGCTTTGTAATCAGCCTTGGACTGCAGTGTCTTTTAAGAGACTTTGTAAAATATTTCCAAAATTATAAATCCAACAGATACATGTCTTCTGTGGTTTTTAATCCATTTTTTCTCATGTTGAAAACAGTTGTTGTATTTGTTGTTGTTAGTTGTCCACTGGCAGCCAAGAAGCTGTGTTACTGACTTGTCCAGTGTGTGGAACCTCTGATCTCAAATGCATTGCGCAATGGATAAACATGAGATCCTCCTATCCTCCTAATAGCTTTATACAGGGCAGCACCTGAAATAATTAGTAGAACAGCGTGAATGTTATAAGTAATGTGTAGATTCTCCTTCTCCTCTTTTGGGTAGAATTGTAAGTCAACATATTCTGATAGCCCAGGTTGTCCTTGAAAACTTGATTGAAAACGTAATTGTGCATTACAGGGCTGAGGTTATACAATCATTATTATACAAGGAGACCAGGCCAACCAAAAATAGAGAGAAAAAATGGCTTAGACACCAGGGGGTTAAGATAGGAGAATGCCATAAATTGGTATCTAAGGTTATTCTGTAAAAAAGGTTAAGTCATTGTAAAAACTTTTAAAAAGTTTTGTAAAAGTTCTAATTTACTTAATCTGAAATTTAATTCTAGGGATGTGACTAAGTTTTGGTTATGGACAGTTTTGTGAAACAGAAGCTAACTGAATGGCAGCTTGACAGCCTTTTAGACACCTTTACAGGTAAGTTAATTTTTATTGAGACAATGTTGAGATGTTACTATTAAGGGACAGGAAGTAAAAATGACTATTTATCTAGTTACATCTAATATGCAATATGAACTGTGTTGTAGCCAAATGTTTGGGCGTTTTAACGTATTTAAAAGCGTAAGCCTTATATTTGATATTTTTTAATACCATTACACCTTCCCCAAAATTCAAATTGTCTGGGTAATTAAAAAATAATGTGTACCGTATGCTGCCACAAGGTGGCCACATTTGACCAACCTGCCTGTGGAGGCCTGGGAACCCATGGTGCTAAATGCGTTAACTTGTTTTTTAGGGATATTGTGAGAGACTCAGTGGATTTCATACATACGGTGTTAGTTTCACTTCAGAGAGTTTTGGGATAGGGAGGCAATTGTATTGGGGTGATAGACACACCTCATTTTGTGTTTTCCACGTAATGGTCTCACTGTGTACAGTGTGCCTTACATATTGGGGCCAATACCAAAAAACTAAAAGACAACCCTTTTCAATGTGGCATCAATTTCAACATTCTGTGGGTATGAAAAGCTGGTATTGTCAGTTAGTCATTCCAAGTTCATCATTCAAACAGCCATGAACACACAACATCACTTAACGGACGAGCAGCGCCACCTGGCCATAGCGTGCCTTCGGGTCGATGGCAGGCAGTCAGATGTTGCTCGTGAACTTGGTGTGTCTCAAAGTGTCATCAGCAGACTTGCATCAAGACACAGAACTACTGGCAGAGTTTGTGACAGACCCAGGAGTGGAGCCCCACGAGTGACAGACCGCAACGATGACCAGTACCTAAGGACCTATGCACTCAGACATCGTTATGCAACTGCCACACAGCTGCAGGCCCAGTTACGAGATGTGAGGGGTACTAGGGTTTCCAGACAAACCCTTCGAAACCGACTCCACCGCTTTGGCTTGAATGCCAGACGACCGTTGCAGGTGACTCCACTGACACCAAGACACCGCCGTGAACATTTGCAGTGGGCACAAGACCATGTGACCTGGACAATGCAGCAGTGGTCTACCGTTCTGTTCACTGATGAGTGTCGGGTCACCTTTCACAGAAATGGTCGTCAGGGTTGCTGGAGAAGGCGAGGTGAGCGATACGCCGAGGTCAACATGGTCCCCAGGGTTCCCTTTGGTGGAGGAGGTGCAACAGTCTGGGCAGGCATCACCAGTCAGCCCAAAACAGATTTGGTTATTGTAGATGGCTCAGTCACTGCACTTTCTTACCTCAGAGACATCATAGAACCCATCATCATCCCCCAATTCCACCAGCCCACCCCCAACTTTCTGTTCATGGATGATAATGCTCCACCACATCGTACCAGAATTGTCACAGCTCGACTTCAGGAAGTCGGAGTGCCTCATATGGTATGGCCAGCAATGTCCCCTGACCTGAACCCCATAGAGGACGTCTGGGACCAGCTGAAGCAGAGACTGGATGATTGTACCCCATCCCCACGTGACCTGGCAGAACTGCATGTAGCACTTGTGGAGGAGTGGAACGCATTGCCTCAGAACAACATCATGAGGCTAGTGAGGAGCATGAGACGTCGCTGTCAAGCTTTCATTGCGGCAAATGGTGGAAACACCCGCTACTGACATTGTCAATTTTTGTCATTTGGGGCTATCCTTGTTATTGTCTAAATTTTTGGGGTAATAAATATTAAACTAATGAAAATGGTGTTTCTTCTCATTCATTATTAGTAATATCAAGGGGACTTTTACTTATTTCATAAAAATTCAGACCAAATAGGAAAAGCACTCATCTAAATAACAATATCCCTAACTTATTGTGAGTAGTGTATATATGTGTGTATGTATATATATATATATATATATATATATATATGTGTGTATATATATATATATATGTGTATATATAAATATATATCTATATATATATATATATATACACACACACATATATATACTCGATAAATAATATGCCTCGCTAACGGCACAGCAGCTGGACAGATCAGTGCAGCGCACAGTTATATCTTACTGAATATCATACATTTCCCACTTAGACACAAGACATATTGCTTTAATTTTTCACACAGCTCTGTTGAATAACGCATAAGCAGTAGGGGTGGAACGGTTCTCAAAATTCACGGTTTGGTTCATATCACGGTTTTGTGGTCACGGTTTTTGGTTGAGTTCGGTTCATTAGGAAAATCAATTATGTCATGTGTAGTCAGGTTAAAACTGAAAGAATGAGGCAGTCTGACATTTGATACATCATTGTGACAGTTTGAGGTTAAAAGTAGGTAGATTCTGGCACTGCAAGAGAGGTGATATTGCTAGTTCCAACATGCTTTTCATTTATTTGGCAAAGAAAGTTATCTTTAACAAATGCTAAGAACAAAAAGGTATTCACTGTCACTAATGTAATGTAATGGGCAGTCACAGTCAGGAAACTTTCAGTAGCCCTGGAGTAGAGCTGGTAAATATGGTACCTTTTAAGGATTCGAGTCATTATGAGTCACTCACTGTCGACTTGTAGCTCTTCTTCGTGTTTACTGGCGGTTGGCATCCAGCTCAGTGCCGCCACCTGCTGCTCTTCGCCTCGTTCGTAAATGAGAAAAAGAAATTGCGCGTGCCTATGAACCAAACGGTACACGCGCGCCCCGAACCATGATAAGCGTACTGAACGGGACAGATTTTTTTGATGAACCATTCCACCCCTAATAATAAGTGGTATAGATAATGGATGGATTATTCTAAAATATAGTTAGATAGTTAAAATAAGTACATTTTTTGTTCAGTAAGGAGAGAAATAGGACTCCTTCATCACTAATGGCATACTTTTTGAAGGTAAAATGTCTTATTTTATACTTTTCATGCATAGAAAATAAAACATTCGAAGGGGCATGTCCCCAAACTCCTCTAGGTGACTTTGCACTGTTTTCCGCACAACCTGGACACCGGTAAAAAAAAAGATCAGTCAAAAAATTTTTCTCACTAGCACCCATGCCTAGCTTTCTTCTCTTATCATTTTCTGTATTGCCTTTTTGAATTTCAGACCAGGAAGTGGATGAGGAGAGTTTCCTTCTATTGGATGACTGTGCCATCGCCTGCCTCATTCCCAAAGTAGGACAGCGTGTGAAATTCCAGAAACATCATAAGGAACTTGTGAGTAAAATGCAGTAGTAGGTTTTATCTGAGGTAGGTACATTTCTGTTTCTCCACCACCACACTTCTGTGTTTCAGACCTTCACCACCACACTTGTGTGTTTCAGATCTGACCTTTCTTGTATTTTAATGCTTTAATGCTCTCACAAGTCTCTCACAATGGTTGGAGTATTGTAAGAACTGTCATGCTACAAATGTAGTTTAATAATGGCATATACATGCTTCCGCTGCAGACAAGTAATACCTGGTCATGTGAAGGGTCTGTTTGCTCACTTGAGGGCAGTTCATGGCATAAATAATGCTTCAACATTCTTTCAGTGCTGCGAAAATGGTTGCAGGCGGACTTTTGGATACATTCGGTTTTTCAGAAGACATCTTCTTCAGCATTCTGTCCCAGAACAGCATTACGGCACTGAACAGCATTCCAGGGGGGCCACAAGAACAACTGTGCAGGGTCTCGCAGTTCCCAGAGATGCAGAAATGCAGAATGCAGAAATTTCAGATCCTTTAGAGGCTCCAACACAAGATAATGAAGATGATGATTACTGGGATGATTTGGAACCAGAAACCATAACAGAGCGAACAGCTCTGTTTTTGGCAACCCTTAAGTCCAAATCAGCACAAACCTACAGTACTGTCAGCTTTGTTGTCCAGCAGACATCAAGCTTGATTTCAGACATTGTAGGTTCACTTCAGAGGAAGACTTTGTCTCTGTTTGGGAAATTAGGTCATAAGGATGATCCAAGGGTCCAAGAACTTGTCCATGATTTTGAAGAGGGAGCATGTCCATTCAAAGGATTAGAATCGGACATTAAACAGATGCAGCATTTTGCGAAGTCAGGCAACTTCATTCACCCTGTAGAGGAGACTTTCCCTGGAGTATCCTATGTGCAGAGAAGGGACTCTGCTACTGGGACAGTTCGACAGGTTGCAGTTCAAGATGTGTTTTATCGTGTCCCACTGAAACCTCTCTTGACTAAACTGCTTGAGATGCCTGGCATTTTGGATGCCATCTTTACCTGGCAACAAAGAGAAAATGAAGTCCTTTTAGACTTCTATGATGGTGAGTATTGCAAACAGCATCCACTCTTCTCCAGCAAAGTGTCTCTTCCACTTCTTTTGTACAATGACGACTGTGAAACAGTCAACCCGCTTGGTTCAAAGGTTGTGGTGCACAAGTTGGGGTTCCTTTACTTCAAAATCAAGAGTCTGCCCCCAGAGTTTCTGTCAAAACTCTTGTCACACTTTCTGGTTGCAGTTTACAAATCAGACGATGCCAAAACATATGGAATCGATAGTGTTCTGCTCCCAGTCATAGAGGAACTTAAGGATCTTGAGGTCAATGGCATCTCCCTCAACACACCTCACTTCAAGGGTGAAATGCGGTTTTCAGTTGCCCAGTTGTGTGGGGACAATCTTGGCTTAAATGCCATTCTTGAATTCACTGAGAGCTTCTCAGGTAATTACTTCTGTCGCATGTGCAAGGCACACAAGACCACTACAAGGGTGCAGACAAAAGAAGACGTTACCCTGATGAGAAATGAAACAGACCATGCTGAAGATGTTCGTCATGCTAACCTGTCAGAGACGGGTGTCAAGAGAGACAGTATTCTGAATAATCTGTCCAACTTCAGTGTGACAGACAACAAAGTTGCAGACATTATGCATGACTTGTTGGAAGGGGTGGGACCATCTGAATTGAAATTGGTCCTCACTTCACTGATTGAGGACAAACACCTCACCCTTGAAAAACTCAACTTCCGAATCACAAGTTTTGATTATGGCTTCCCTGATCTGAAGAACATGCCATCTCTAATTGGAAAGCATGAACTTAAAAATCCTGAAAAAGCAATGCATCAGTCTGCGGCCCAAACATGGTGTCTCCTCAGGTTGTTACCGTGTATGATTGGGGACCTCATACCTGAAGAAAACAAGCACTGGGAGCTCTTGCTCCTCCTTCTGGAATGCATGGAATTTATTTTCTCTCCATCTCTTACACCAGAAGCTACAACCTACTTTGCCGCTATCATTGATGAGCATCACTCTCTGTTCCTTGAGCTGTACCCCAATTTGCATCTTCGTCCGAAGCACCACCTCATGGTGCACTATCCAAATGCAATTCTGCAGTTGGGACCCCTGATCCAGTTCTGGTCTATGCGATTTGAGGCCAAACATAGCTTTTTTAAACGCATCAGCCAGGTCACCTGTAACTTCAAGAACATTTGCAAGACCATGGCTTTTCGACATCAGATGACACTATGCTACTCCCTCCTCTCTGGTTCTGTGTTCAAAACTGAAATAGAAGTTGGCCCAGGTCACAGCACTTTGCTTGCTGTAATGGATGGTTTTGGTGATGTACAAAGTGGTCTTGAAGATATCCCACCTTTTACAGAAACGTTCATGCCAGCTTGGATAAAGGTAAATGGTACACAATAACAAGCCTGGCGTGACGGTATTTCTGTCTTACGCTGCTGATGGTGAGCCACAGTTTGGTCTAGTGAAAAATATTCTAGTCTTGGATCACTCAGTCAAGCTTGTTGTCCAGAAGTGGGATACAGTAGGTTTCGAGAGGCATTTTTTTGCCTATGGCGTGACAGCAACCACTAATGTGTTTGCTGTTGATCAGAGTTCTCTCCTGGACCATCACACTCTCTATGCAGTGAAGTCCTACAGAGATAATGACAGTTGCTTATATGTTTCACTGAGATACAGGGTCTTTTAAGATTCTGTGTTCTGGTCATCTGATATTCGTGTACCCTTTCTTGAAGAAGCTTGCTTCTATGCTCAACAATTACCTCTGTTTTCCATGCTAACCCCCTCTCCATTATAGACAGCTTCTTGTACAACAGCCAAGTTTAGCCATTTTGAAAAGGTTAGTATGGTTAGGTAAGTATTCAAGTTAGTGTTCATTTAGAGTCTAGGCAGGCTGATTGTCAACAAATCACACACAACAAGCCAGCCATTAAGGCCCTGAACACACATACAGGTGTTGTCAGTTACTCTGCCTGATCACACCTAGTCAGGTTGAAGCTGGGTGGTGCTATGCTGGCAATTTTATGATGTCACAAAATAATTATAAGAATGATAACAGGGTAAATTGGCCTGCCCATAGAGGTGCAACAAAAACAGGAGTGTGAGGGAGCTGTCAACCAAACCTTGTATAGGGTATATGCAGGAATCCTAAAGTTAAATTTAATACAATTTAAGACATTTTTAAGACCCTTTCCATACATTTTAAGACCTCATCGCCACTTCGAGTTCTAACCAGTTACATCAGCGACACACTTTAACTCACATTTACTACACATTGATTGTAAGATAGCAAAATTAAACAGTCTTAGTCTGTGGTAACTCCTTGGACCACTGTATCAATGACACATAATTCAGATACAATAGAATGAATTGACCTAATCATACTTTGGACTGACAAATTGCAGTTTAAACCTGTTCAATCTCACCACTGAGAAGACTGCAGAGGGCCCAAAGAAAAACGGGTTCCCAAAATATTTAGAGCCCAGTTGCACCACAGTTGTTCAATAATGATCTCGGGACTTTTTAATAATTTTTAATGGCCTTAATCTTCGCTAAATTGATATATCAACTTTTAATACTTTTTAAGACACCCTGTAGTATGTGCACACCCACACAGCCGTGAGAAGAAGTGTTATCAGCCAGAGTAACTGAAAACACCTGTGTGAGTGTTCAGGGCCTTTAAGCAGGACACCACCTTTTTTACTAGGCAGCGTTTGTCAGATGGAGGAGGTGGTTCTGTATCATAAATACACTGTTGAGCTTTTTGAAGGTGTTATTGACTCAGTCAAACACTGGGGAAAGAAAGGTG
The DNA here is from genome assembly GCF_900880675.1 of Sparus aurata. Lineage (NCBI taxonomy): Eukaryota > Metazoa > Chordata > Actinopteri > Spariformes > Sparidae > Sparus > Sparus aurata. The sequence goes on along the minus strand of NC_044207.1, from coordinate 5,083,987 downwards.
CTCATTTATTATTTGGATGTAAGTGCAAGAAGATTTTTGAATCCTTCCTAACTATGACTCTCTAGGTTGCCATTTCCAGCAACCCACTTTGTTCTGCAGAGAGTTCAGTGGAATCAGTGGAGATAGGAACGGTGGAAGAGATCCAGACGAATCCTCTCATTGTGACTTTGGAGCTTCAACCAGCATTTGTAAGTACTGACTTTCTAAGAAAACATGAAAATGCAATGCTAATGAAACTGAAATATTTAATTTATTCAGCAATGAATTAATTTAACATGCATTTTTGCTCCTGAAGTTATTTGAAAAATATTTCAGAAATTCCTTGCAGAGAGGCGATGTCACTCTTTGATTGTGATTCATTCTATTTTTTATAGGCAATTTGCCAGGTTTTGGACGGGACAGTTGAGGGGAAAACAATATTAAAGTGTTTGGATGAAGTGAAGTCAATCACAAGCAAGCAGAGAAAGCTTGTGAGACTCATGGTATCCCACCTCCTGGAAAACCATGGTGAAACGTGAGTGAACTGCATATAAATTGGCCTGTGAACATAACCATGTGCTACCGAGTGCTTACAACACACATCCACATATTAAACCAGCTGATTTCACAGATGCCTTTAAACTGATGAGCATATATATATATATATAAGGGGTGGAACGCTGATCGTTAGGAACCTCAATGTAATAAAACATTATATACATTATTGGAAAATTAAAAGAGATAATAAAATAAAACAAAAATAAAACAAATAAAACATAAGTACTGAGGTAGGAAAGGTGTAAATGGATAAAGTTCCCAACTAGAGATAATAGTAGCGTACTTACAATATACTACTTAATATTTATATATGATATTCATATATAAATTATTTTTATTTTGCAAAAATCGATCAACCTAATTTCATTTTATTATGCTACATCTATACACCAAACCTACAATAGCCTCTGGCTACCTGCAGAATATTGTGTAAGATTATGTTATTTTAGAAGTGGAAGAATGGCTTCTGTTGTACAATGACAGGTATGTGCTTTTCACGCTGGCTGGAGGAAGTCTAACCCAGAGACTTCACTTTCTCTTCTGCTACTCATTCAGATTGTAGCCGGCTATCTGTGCTATCCTGCTCTGACTCGAGTCGTGGGCATTTCTGGCATTGCGGCTCGCGAGTTGGTGCTATGACGAGTCGACTGTGTTTCCGGCATCGAGGCGCGCTAGTTCTTCTTCTTGTTTACTGGTGGTTGGCATCCAGCTCAGTTCCGCCACCTGCTGCTCAGGAGTGTACACGCTTCGCCTCAATAAATGAGAAAAAGAAATTGCGCGTGCCTATTAACCAAACGTTACACGCACGCCCCGTGAAAAGTGTACTGAACGGGACAGATTTTTTTGATGAACCGTTCCACCCCTTATTTTTATATATATATACATATACATATATATATATATATATATATATATATATATATATATATATATATGTATGTATATGTATGTATGTATGTGTATATATATACATATATATACATATATATATATATATATATATATACATATATATATATATATATATATATATATGTGTATATATATGTATATGTATGTATGTATGTGTATATATATATATATATATATATATATATATATATGTATAATTTTATATACATAAAATTGTTGATTGCTGCTTAAAATAACTTGTAGCTTTTGTGGTATACACTCAACCTGGCCACTTTAAGCTGAATTTAATCTAATGTTACAGGGAGCTTGGTACACACCTGGACATAAACACCGACCTGCCACAGGTTTCTTGGAGGAACGACTGAGGAATGTCCGAAAGCGTATGAGAAAGATGAACGGACAACATCACCAGGAACCACGGGAGGACCCTACCGTTTCCACACCAGGTAATGGATCATGATTTCCATTCCATTTACCGTTTCCATTGCCATTATTTTTCAGTAGGGGTTTAGCTGTTCCAGGGGGTAAATCCACGTTGTGATATTACACATATTTTTTTCATTAAAATCACCTCTTACAAAGTGAGAGTCATCATGGTAAGTCTCTTTCCACTATACAAGTCACAACCAACCTGTTGTTATTGCCTTGTTTGAGCTTTTTAATTTTCTGTGCCGGCCTGACAATAAACTCCTCTGACCTCCACTTCACCTCCTCTCCCCTTCATTCAAAGCTCCTCTCTCAGATAAGGTGAGCAGGTGTAACATACAACAGCATCTAGCTTAAAAAGCACTAAAATGGCTTGCTCCAAGCCCCAAACAAACAAAAAGCTTCAGTTCATAGAAAAGTTCATAGACAAAGTAATCCAAGTAATTTAACAGAAGCCATGCAAGATTAAAACATTTATAACAAAAAGCACACTTTCTCTTTAGTTTCAGTTTGGACAAATTTTTGTTTTTAGTGGTCAGAAATCACATTGCAGCTTTAAACAACTAGACAGCATTCTTTTTACAGACATAAGTGGTATATATATATACATATACACATATATATATGTACGTATGTGTGTGTGTGTGTGTGTATGTATATATATATACTCATGTATACATGTTACCACTGCTGATCAGCAGTGGTAACATGTATGCATGAGTGGAGAATAGAGAAGTGAAGTGGTGTGTTGTAAAAATGGGAAGAAGTAAGGAAAAGGTTGGCGCACTCTGGAGCAGAGTATCCCTCTGTGTCTGGCTCTCATCAAAAGTAGAGTGAGGTGTGCTGAAATGTTCCCAATGAGCAGTGACAATGCCCATTGGCACCTGCAACAGAAAAATTGAAAATAGGAGCCTGTCCAGTGACCAAAAGAGGCAGAGACATCATATCCATAGTGACAGAAAAGCCACTGGGGATGAGGAGAAGACTACATCTGATGCAAAATTATGTATATGCTTGGACTGTCTAGTCTAGTCACATACTCAGTTCATGCATAACCAAGATATAATGATTAAAATTGTGCGCACTAGTCTGGAAAATAGTGTTGCAGACAAGTCTGATATGAAGCCTCCGATGATAAGAATAACTGAATATGAGCTAGTTTAAATTAAACAGTCAAATGTAATATGGGAGATTAAAAGTGTTATCTAAATGTTTGTGTCTGCCATGTACAACGATACCATCAAGACACATCTTGTATCATTTGTTTGTCTGGCAATGCACGTCCTGTATGAAAATTACTTGAAACATGGAGTTCATGAAGTCATTCACATTACTTAAAGTGGGGGCTCATCTGATATTTTGGCTTACCATGAGTATCACGACGCAGGTCTTCTGAAAGTCTGCATTTTGTTTCTCATATCATCTCATCATCATTTGCTGATGTTATGTTGAAGGTAGAAGAGCTCTGTAAGAGCTGAGTGTATTTAAATTTTTTGACAAGTATGACCCCATTACCACTGGAACAATGTTGTGCGTACAAACCATTTTAGGCTGAATGCAGTAGGTCTATGGGTGGGCAAAACTACAAAATTTGTTTTTCAGAAATAAACAGATTGTTTACTCATCAACAGGGCAACATGAAGTCTAGTACTACAGGTGAGAGGTTCATTAAGACTGAGACTGATGCACTGAGGAAGATTGTCTGATGTCAGTAGGGAAGTTATTCCTGAGGAAAGGGGCATGATAGGAAAAAGCCCTGCAGCGAGCTGACTTCTTTTGAAGTCTGGGGACTGTCAGGAGCCCTGAATTTTGAGAGCATAATGCGCGAGGTAGAATATATAGTTTTACAAGGTCCAACAAGTACAAAGGGGCAAGGCCATTCACATTTTTGTGGGTCATCAGCAGAAACTTAAAGTCTCATCTGACATGAATTAGGAGCCAGTGCAGTGGGGCTAAGATTGGTGTAATATCATAAAATTTTCGTGTACAATTTAAGACTCTAGCTGCAGCATTCTGAACCATTCAAATACTTTAAGGTGCTCTCGCACAGCAGACCTAAAAGAAGGCATTGCAGTAATCCAGTCTAGGTGGTAAAATGAGAACTTGGTAATTTCTGTGACATGATGATTGAAAGAGAAGGTAGAATTAAGTCTAACACTAAGATTCTTGACAGTTGAACTTCTTGAAAAAACACTGTGGAGGTGAGCGTGGAGGAGGCGCGGCTGTGGGAGAGAGAGCAGGGGCAGGTCCAGAGAATTTTCTGGTGGGGTAACACAGAACAGGGGGTAACAACAATTAATCTAGGGGGCCGCCCCAAAAGTCACGAAAACAAAACCTGCCACTGATCGCCCACTTCTGCGCTGAAGGCTCTGGTCCTACCCTGTCCTTGCTGAGTGCCAGGGAAGGTCTTCAAGATAGGTTGAGCAGGGCCTGCAGCTCTGGTTTGAGAAATGTCTGGAAATATTAAAAATAATTCCAAAATAAGTCTGTGGAAATTAATACTCATGATCAACACTGACATTTAAAGACAAAAATATGCTTTTGTTCTTGTTCCCACAGCCAATTTCTGAAAAATATATGCATACATGTAGATTCTGGAATTTTTAAATGAGGAAGAAGAATTAAGTTCATTTTTAAAGGAGTCATATTATACCCTATTTCTACAAGTTAATCTAGTTCCCTGGTGTCCTAATGAAATGTCTGTGACATGCTTTGGTCAAAATACCATAAGGATGAAGCGCAATAGCAGTTCATAACAGCCCTGTTCAGAACAGGTTTTGAGTGCCTGTCTCTTTAAATGCAAATGAGACACAGATAATCCACCCACTTCTTCCAGGAGGTGTGACGACGCCAGCACGCTCATGCTACCATGACAACAATTGAGCGTGAACCCTGGGAGAAACATGGCTGCAGGAGGAAACTTTGCTGTCCAACCTTACATGTTTGAACCAGAGTCAGACCCTGATCAAGAAGGAGCTAGCGAAGAAGTTATTCAAAGTAGACTGCAACAAGACGTTTCTGAATGGTGAGTTATGAGCTTTATTTTACTTTTTTCTTAAAAATGTGTATGTTTGTACGTCGGTTAATACGGTCGCTGACTAAATACGGTCGACCGCTGACCGCTCTTTGTGTAACTCACTGCTTATAAAAATCTAGATTTGTGTTGAGTAAACATAAGTAGCATGCTATTCCCATTACACGAGTAAATTTCACAAGTCCGCAATGTTTTTTCGGCAGCTACGAGTGGGAATGTAGCACTCGTTTTTTTATTCTCAGCTACGCCATAATAACGTTAACTGTTACGTCATTATTTTGTCCGACATCTAACTTACTATCCACAGCCATACACTTTCCACACGTGTGCTAATTTTTCAACCAAGGTGTGAAATGGGGGATGTAGTGCGGGCTGGGGCGACTGTCTGCCAGCTCCGTACCCTCCATAGTAATGTCTGTTTATCCGTTTGTACTGCGTTTCAACATAATGCACTAATTCCAATTAATAACGTTACATCGTTGCACAAGCTGACCAGTCGTTATTGCTAACAACATATTCAAATAACAAAAAATTAAAACTGATATGTTCCCTTTTTTTCCTCTGGTTTAGGTGTACTTATGTTTAGATGCATAACAATGCCTACAGCGCCTGAGAATGTCTGCTTGTTGAATGAAAATGTAACTATTCAGTCATTTTATCTGTCATCAAACGTCACTTAACCTTTCACATTTACAGGTTATAAGAAGACTAAATCAGCTTCAAAACTCACCTTCCTGCGTGGCAGACCACCCTGGCCTCGTACCAGTGTGCATTCTCACTTCAGAATAACATTACAACTTTGCACACTTCTACCAACAATTGATCCAAATAGCTGCATTACATAGTTAACCTACCTGGAGATGCCGACGATGCCTCGATGATGTTGATGCTGCTAGCTGCCGGTGTGCTGCTAGTTTCTGTCGCTGGGGAACATGGTGAAGTGAATACGGTGCACTCTTCTGCTCTTAAATCGATTATGTGTTTAACCAGGTGATTTCTGAGGTTTGATGTGTTCCCGCTGCCCGTTTTGCATTTAGCCTTACAAATGTTGCACACAGCGCTGTCGCTGTCAACTTTGGTGAAATGCAGCCACACAACAGAACGCTTTCGGCTGGCCATCTTTCTCCTTTTGCTCCATGCAGCGTCAGCGTGACGTTTCTTTTCCTAACGACCAATCACATTGTCAGGATTTAGTCGCGATTCAGAGCGATGGGTGCATTCCATAAATATGTCAATGTTCAGCATTATTTAAGTCCTTATAAGTAATATTATTCTGATTTATAATGTATGCCTGCTCCTGGCACAAGACATACAAGTTTAAATCGAAATGGAGCACTAAATTGGTCATAATTGCTTTCTGTTTTGAGTCGGACATAACGTTACACTCAGGCAATATCTCAGCTGGTGCACTCCGCTCCTGGTGCACATGAAAGTACCGAAATTTGGCACCGTTGAATTTTACGTGAACCAATACTCGGTAATAACGTAAAAGTACAGGGTTCGGTACCCAACCCTATTCACCGGCCAATTAGAAGCGATCAAATATCAATATCCTAATTAATTTTCTCAATTCAGTGCCACGTTTTAAAAGACTGCTGATTAACATTACCGTGAATCATATGACCAGTAAGCCCAACGTTGTAACTTAACGTTAGTTCAGCCTCATATTTACATCGACAGTTAGCGTTAGCTCATGTGCTAAACGGCCAAAGTAACACAAACTACACTGTTTTTTTAAATACTTACAGTTCCTTCATCTGTGGCGTTGCCACGGACAGTGGGTATGGATCCATCTTCTAGGAACAATCTCGTTGCCAGTCCAGCCTTATACTGACCCTGGTTGCGTGAAGTGACTGGCACAGACAAAAACACTTTTGCTCACTGAAGCTGGGACGTTTCCCTGAAAAATAAAATTTTGCCACTTCGCTCTGATATCCTCTTTGGTAGGGAAGCGATGAAGGGAAACATGAGTATCCATGCATCCGATGACAGAGCAGGAGTGCTTGGCTTTCGGGTTGTACATGGTAGCGGTCAGGCTGTCGCGTACGAGTGAAGCGAGAAAATGGCGGATCCTCGTTCAGGTAGCCGGCGTAATGTGGGAGGAGATATTCAGCGTGAGGGTGGGAGTATTCAAATCACCCGTACTGTTACGTAACAGCGCGGGTGAAATCCAACTGGCTCCTTTAGAGACGGATTTCCTGACTCCGCCAGTTTACAAAACATTAGCCGTGTCTCAATTCAGGGTCTGCACACTTAGAGTGCTTATTTGAAGTGCGATTACGTCACTATTCCGCGGCGAAGGGTGTCCCAATTCAAAGTGTTCTCATAATGCACCCCACAAATGCGCACTCCTTTTACCTGTTTTTCGAGTGTGCACCACTACTACTCTTCGTGGTCTCACATATCCCAAGATTCATCGCGCGCCCGAAGAGAAGAAATAAATAAATGTCAACCTCAAGTGGCGCAGATCTCGTATTTAAATGTAAGTATTGGGTTTATACTCCGTTTTTACTTCTTTGAACATCCAACGCCAGATATGTTAAACTTCAAGGGACATTAAAACCTCCACATTTCAGTTAAAATACGTTGATAATGCTCAGCTTGATCCCTTTGGAAGTAAAGCCTTAAAAGCCTTCACTTTTAAACATAAGACGTTCAGAGGTTGACTTGTATTTCATATCTTATTGTGACTGTGATCTTTACTTCATGTACATAAATGGACCAAGATGAACAGATTCAGATCAGGCTGCTTTATTTCAGACCATAACACTGTAAAGTCTAGTTAAACGTTAGAATTGAATAAAGAGCTAAGTTTAGGATTATCCTCGATAATTAGGATATTATTATCCTCGATGATGATATATTTTTTGCTGTATTAGATCTCTTTTGTCTGTTGACATAACACAACACGTCTTTTACATTTCATTGTGTTTTAGGGAGCAAACAGAGAGGAGGAAGAGGAGGAGGATGAAGGAGGACATGAGGCTGCAGAGAGGATGGAGAGGCGCTTCTCTGCTCCATAGGACACTCCTTACATTATAGCTGTTGTTATTTAGTTGATGTATGGGTTTTTTTTTTATATTATTTGTTCATAATTGTTCATTTTATATAATTCATGAAATAAAATATTGTTCTATTGTTACACGTTGTCTATTCCATTCAGTATTTACAGCTTAAGTACAATTTATAACAGCAAACAGCATCAAGTGCTACTTTTCAGGGACAACAAGGGATTTAATGTTTTCTTTTATTATGAAGGTCTTAACATTTACAACTATTTCCAAATTTACAGCATAAATAACTATTTACAGATTATTATTCACTATTAACAAAAATAATTATTATTGAAAACAATATTAAAACAGTAACAGATGATGTACAGTAACAGGCTGAGCAGGAGTTCCTGCAGTGCTGCTGGGCTGGATGGTGTCAGTGGGACATCATCTGGGTCGGTACTCAGGGTGTTTGGGGCTCCAGTCTCCTCTGTCCACCACATCCTCCATCAACTGGGTCTGCAGTTCTGACTCCATCCACGGCTGCCAGGTCATTAAGAATGTTTTAAGAAAGAGGCCATTTCAATTATAATAATAATAATAATAAAAAATCATTACAACAAACAAAACAGTCTACCAAACACTTTAAATAGGAATAACGTCTTTAAAATTTAAACAAAACCCTAAGTTGCGATCAGCAGTTTATATGTCAGCATTAACGTAATGTATCTGTATGTTAATTACCCCAAACTATATTGATAACATTACTGTGGGATCAATAACAGGTTTACCTCTCCACAGTCCTCTCAGCCGGAGATAAACCAGAGCCGCTTCTCCTCTTCCTCCACAAGCAGGAGGATTAAAAAGGAAATCAGGAATTCCTGAAGCTCAAACAGATCTGACAGTCTTTACTCTTGTTGTCACTTTCGAGGACCTGGGCTGCAGAAATTGTGACGTACGAGTAAAGGCGGGAACACCTGGTGACGCAACCAGGAAATGCTGCAAAGGGTAGACTGTCCAATTTCACAACAGGCTGACGCGGCCTGCAGGGCGCACCTAAGTACACTCACTTGGTGAGACCGCAAAGGGCGGGTCCTTGAAGTGTGCAGACCCTGAATTGAGACACGGCTATTGACTTAGTGGTCGAAAATCATTCTTAAGGGGTGGGGAGGCACTCCGGATATGCAAATATGCACACTAAAGCAACGAAAAAGTGAGTTTTGCATAATATGTCTCCTTTTAAACATTTTATTTAACTTTTTAAAAGTTGAGTTGGATATTTAAGCAATGACAACTCAAAAGATTGTCAAACTTTGACCTTTTGAATATATTAAGGGACAACTACATTTCAGCAGGCACGTTATAGAGTAGAGTAATTCACATGTTGCTGATAGGGTGATTTTAATAAATATTCTACCTCTAACTTGGGGACCTTTCGGTGTGGCAAAAGTAAGATGACCTGGAAGGTTCCTGTTGGTGCTGGAGCTGCTGGAGCTGCTGTCATCTGACTCATCACCAGGGTCAGTCCTCTCCTTTTGTGCATCTGGAAGTATTGATTGACACAGTCAACACTTCAATAATTCTATTTTTAATTGAACATACATGATTTAATTTTATTTATAATAAAGTATACATGATTTTCTTTTAATATATAGCATGAATTGCAAATATTTAACAAATACACAACTTTCAGTGCATATTGCCAGTTTAGTACTGTGATTAAAAGGAGGTATTTAAATTGCTTCATTCACTGAATAACTGTAAAATCGTGCAGAACACCACATTACATATTTTAAAGAATTTCCCTAATACCTGCATTTTCACCTGGATGCCTATGAGGGCTGGTCTGGCCCTGGATATTTTGGCCTGTGTTAGCTGCCTGGCTGCATTCAGCTTGACTAAGAACTGTTTCCAATGCAAATTGAAACAAATTAGACCCAAATGGAACAGAAGTTGGCAAAACATTGTTGTGACAGTCTTAAAAAACCTGTAGAGTTCTGTTCTTACCTTAACTCGGTGCACCTAGGAGCGTCATATTGCAAAAAAGTCTGTGACTGGTGAAGGTACACAAGTTCATTAACGCAGCCGGAGCCACTTCCATTGTCTTTTTTCCAAAATAAAAGCCGTCATGAGTTCCTAACACTGTCTAGTCACACAATGTTTCGGCTTTGCTTCCACTTTAACATGCAGCTGGTAAAGAGCTTTGGCGCAATGATTGACATTACTCGAGTCAATGACCATTAGGGGGGCACACAGGGTGGCCAATCAGATTACAGGAGGGGGCGGGTGCCCCCTGTGCCAGCATGGAAGCCCCGCCTCTGAGAGACAGAGGTGGAGAGGGCTCAGGAGAGCAGCGCCAGGTGAGTGATTGACGGAGCTGGCACCTGGTACTAATCACTGTCTCCCTTTATATGCAGAAGCGTGCAGGACATCTGATGGGAGATGCACGAGAGCAGGATCAAATGCATCGAGACGCACAACCCACGTTTGGTTCCCCAGACTGGGTTATTGTATGAGTTGAGTTAAGCAATAGAGAGGCTTAAATCAACAACTGTGTGGTTGGTGCTTGCAACTTGAGATGACTCACGGTAGCCGGAAAAGGCTACAAACACAGTTGTCAAGAGTTACCGTCACCTGATCAAAATTATGTCGCTGTCGAGTGGGGCCAATGACCACATCTCATATTTATCTGAATTCAGGAGCAGGATGTTTTCTGACATCTATTCTTTTCACCACAGACAAGCAGGTCTTTAATATTGAAATGAGGTATATCTTCAATTTTTAAGGGCACATACAACTGATTATTGTACTCCATACTTCAAATCAGTAAATAATGAATTTATTATTATTATTAATATTATTATTATTTTTATTAGTATTATTATTATTATTATTATTATTATTATTATTATTATCTCTCTATAAAGGCCACTAACCTCTGTCTGTCTGTCTGTCTGTCTGTGTGTGTGTGTGTGTGTGTGTGTGTGTGTATGTGTGTGTTCCTCAAATATCTCTGCGGATCAGGATCAGACTGACCTGAGAGTTTCAACATGGCTGCTGCGTGGTTCAAGGGTGTGCTATTTCGCATTTGTTTGGATTGCAATGATACCGTTAATAAATTATTTCATAAATGCTTTACAAATTCCACGAGCATTGTCCACCGGAGCCACCACAGTCACGTGCGCACCAGAGCCAATCACTGCAGAGCCCACCACGACCCCCCACCTTAAGAAACAAGCAGACTTATACCTGCAGCGGCGCGAGCTGGACCGGGATTTTGCCGGCGGTTCGGTCCCGTTCTGTTCTGTGCATCTAAACTGACTGTTGTGGATTAATGAGACTAAAAGAGTCCGGATCGAGTCTGTTCGGGTCTGAGGAGATCCGGAAACGCGCGGACAACAAAGTGGAAGTGTGTAGCTAGCTGTTAGCCGCTAGTTGCTATCCGCTAGCTACACATCCCACCTCCCGATCGAGGCAATGGACCGGACTCACCGGCACATCCAAAACCGGACTTAGGGTAAATAATGTCCGCCACGCTTTTTCGCGAACATTGCCGTCACGTTTGCTTTGTGTCTGGTGCAGGAAGAAACGGTAAAAACGGGCTTTTGTCACGATAGTGTCCAAGCAGCAAGTTTGGTTGTTGAGGAACAGGAAGTTGTGGGAGGGACGTAAGCAGATGATTGACAGGCAACGACGGTCGGTGTATAGACAGCGATACTGAGAGTTGAGAGATTTGTGACATTTAGCGTGTTTGGAGTGTATAGTTAGTGTGTTATGTAGTGTTTAGTGTGTAGTGGAGTCATTTTTTTGTTTAATGAGTCAAAACAATTAGGAGACTGCTGAATGAGCATTGCCTGCATTTGAATGTAAATAGTTACATGTAACTTTGTACATTTTTAAAATGTATGCACATATAATGCAAATATAAAATTGTTTTATATTATAAGTAATACAAAATGGTTTGTATACATATTTGTGGTTTTCACAGTAAAAAAATCTAACTTTTTCTACTCGAAATTGTATGTTTTTTTGTGATTTTAGGTCCATTGTGTTAATACAGTATCACAAAATAAAAAAATAACTCTACAGTCACATGTGAGGTTGTGCTAAAAAAAATAATGACACCAAGTAAATAGTTTTTAATAGTCAAAAACGGCCAATTATACCCTGGAATATCGGATTTCACAACAAACCTAAATATCCCTGACGTCCCACCTTTAAACACAGCCTCATTTGGCCATCCATGAAAAAGCTGCTTAACCTCCCACTTTTCTATAGGAATACATTTTTCTTACGGGCACTGCACTAGTTATTATAAGAAATGCATTGTGTTCTTTCTGCTTAAAATTAGCGTGTTGTGTTCTTGGCCAAGCTTAATTCATATCAGCTGAGATGCCAAATTGACTTTCATGTCGACAGCATGCCATGATCGATGGTTTCAAATTCCCTGGTGAGATCTGGTAACAGAAGCACTGAGGTAGAATGTAATTTACCACTTAAGGATATTAAGTTTCAGTGGAATGACAGGCTCTAGAAGATGACTGAAAATGTTCAAGACGATTATCAAGTTGGTAGACGGAAAGTTGCTGAGACACAACTATTTCCAAGACGTTAGAGAAGAAGGGAAGGTTGGATTCTGGTCTAAAATTTTTAAGAGACCCTGGGTCAAGATGTGGTTTCTGGAGTAGAGGCTTAACCACAGCAGGGACAGAACCACACCAAGAAAATCAGAAATTGGATTGATGAGCCCCCATTTTGTCACAACCTGGCCCAACAATATGTGACCAAAGAGGGGGACCACACAAAGTCTGTAAATAATGCAAAAGATTTTAATTAATCAAATTAAATAAGTATGTATGCAATGTATGTGTGGGTGTATGTATGAATGAATGTATGTGGAACACAATTTAGAAACAAATGATAATGTCTGTCCTGAAACATAATGATTGGGAACAATGTTTACACTTGCAAACGAAACATCAAAATGTGTCACTTATTATTTATTAGCTAAAACAAAATTCAGCACAGTTATCCATATCTTTTAAATCACAATAAGAATTTATTTTAGTAACTGGTAAAAGAAAAGCATTATTAAAAGCCTTTGATGATCTGAAGATCATCCCAAAAGATGCTGTTGGTAAAAAAGGGTAATGCAAAGTAATGCAAATGTTTACTGTGCTATTGAAAAGACCTTAATAAAAGGGAGGCAAAGCAAATACAAGTGTTTTTCCTCAGGTGAGCATTTATTCTCAACGTAAAGAAATGTTTTCAGGGCCTGAAGTTTTATTTATTTATTATTTATTTTCTGCAGAGCTTTGAACGTATGTTTAAATTCCGGCAGGTAACGGGTTCAGATAATACACAAACGCAAGCAAGATGGCCAACGCAAACAGTACATTCCTCAACTCACTGAGTACCATCACCCTCTCCAGAATGATTCCAACATCCTCTGGTGTATCAAAGGGCTCTGCTCCTTCTGGTAGACAGTTACGACCAGGGCCTAGGGAAACCCTAGCAAAAATGAAGCTTCCTAGCCTCCAAGTACCACCAGCAGGGAAGCATTGTTAAATGGTTTTATCCAAAAACACAATTTTGCACACAACCAAACATGCTGGCAGTCTGGCTGACCAAGGAGAGCCCCCCCAGGAAATGGGAGGAGCTGGCCCCTTAAACTCTTAGGCGAGTTCATGATCTTGCAGCACTGTGCGGCGCTGTGCAGGGCTGCCTAAATCATGATGCATGCTGGTTAAGATGTGTCGTTGATGACCTGGATGGGAGTGGTTTCTGCTCCGCATTCGATGTCACATGGCCTTAAGTATTTGCGGGAGCAAGGTGGCTGCAGAGCAGTTGGGTAGTTGCTCTCCAGGTACTGCGTGAGTCTAGACCCACCTTCATGACGTCAGGACTTTGCCCTAATTGGCTTTTATCTACGCTGACGTATATGATGTGTGTTTCGATGAATTTCCATATCCATAAGCGCCTTGTGCCTCTTTTCTACTCAAATATCACATACATTCAGATAAGTGGCAGCCGAATGGCCGCACCTATGGGATAGTCACCATGAATAAACCTATAAAATCCTTAATGTAACGCAACAACCTTGAAAGATCAGAATCAGAATCAGAATCCTTTCATTGTCATTGCACAGTGTACAACGAAATTATAGCAGCATCCAGTTATTCACACAACATAAATAGAGTAAGAAGAACAAGTAAAAAGTAAAAGGCATTAGTGCAATGTAAGTATATTAAAAAAAGTAAAAATAAATAGATAATATGTACAGAGTTACAATTATGTGATGATGATGATGTTGTCAATAAATTGCTCAGTTCTGTCACCTTACTTGTGGTGATGATAGAGAAGTGGTTAACTGCTATGTCTTGCATGCAGACAACACAGGTTCAACTCAAGTACCTGTGCTATCCACTCTTATTAGCCCTTTCTGTTCCCGTCACGTAGAGAGTGTCCAACTTCATGGCAGCGTTTGTATCCCCGCCCCTGCAGTCACCAGCAGATCTCGCTGTTGCAAGGAGGTCAGCTGGAGTTCAACTTGAATGTGCCTCTTGGCTTCAAGGCAGGAACCAGTCAGCTCCCTGGACAACCTGAAATCACTCAAACACACCTGCAACCAATCACACTCTCAATCACACAGAGGGTTATTGAAACAGAGACAAACAGTAGAAACAATTATAACATCTAGGGTTGTTACATTGGATGAAATAGATGCCATAGACGGTCTCTGTCAAGGCTGTTTGTTTACATCATCCGCCTGTGACAAAACTGTTAACAAGAGAATTTTTTTCACTAGTGATCATTAGAACCCTTTTCATAAAATTTATTTTTTTAAAACAATATGACTAAAACAGCTAAAATTAACATAAATTATCAAAACTAATTATGACAAGCTGATATTATATTTCAGAGGTCTTGCTAGCCTTGTTTTGAAATCAGCTATTATGGGTGCATCTTGAACTACTTCTTGTAAGCAAAGGTCTTGTACATTGTACGCCACTCTCATCGTTTCTAGGGTCTCCTTTGTTTCACCAGCTGGATAAGCTGGGCAGTAATTCACTTCTGCTTTTTTCGGGTTCTTTACACCATAGGCAGGACTGTATCTGTCATCAGGTTTGTTTGTTAGAGCATTCACTGAAACTTCTGGGCATTCAAGCCGTCTCAGCTTTGTGCGGTAGTTACATAGTTTATTACTTCCAACTGCCATATCCAATGGCTGAACCAGGCTCTTTCAAACATGGCTGTGCTTAGGGGTGGGAATCGAGAACAGGTTCCGACTCGGAACCGGTTCCAACTGACCATTTCCATCGGAATTGTTTGCCTCCAACGTTATCGATTCTTCTTAACAATTGTCTCATTTCCACGCCTTTCCAGTTTTCCTGAAATTTTGCATCGCGGTACATTTGCGTCACACTCTCCGCTATGACTCAGACCTTCACCCGCGAAATAGCACAGTGGAGAGGAGAAAGCGGTCCAAAGCCTTGCTGCATTTCACCAAACGAAACGAGAATGCTGCCGTGTGTAATAAGTGTAATGCAGTAATATCGTGCAAGGGTGCAAATACTAGCAATGCTGAAGCATTTTTCAACCCAGCATGGTACCAAGTACCAAGAATGTCATGTGTTCAACCGCCTGCGTACGAGTTCTAGCGTTGCTGCTAGCCAAACAACCTCCGCTGGGACCTCCGTTGACCATGGTAACGTTGACATTAAATATCCTGCATTAGCACACGGTCACCTTGCAACTGCAAGCAGCATGCAGTTTTTAATAATAAAGCCGAGCTACATAAATATATATTCCGGTTTCATGCATTTTAGACCATGAGGACGATGACAGGCACAGACAGGCGGATGACACAGATAGCTCTCAGGCAGCGGGCCCCTCGACATCGGCTCAAGTTACCCCTTTCACGCTTGCTGCTCAGGGAGCTAGGTGGAATGAGGAGAAGATGCAAGAATGTCACCAGGCAGTGACCATGTTTGTGGTGAAAGGCTTAAATCCTTTCTCCACTGTAGAACAACCCCATTTTCGGTGGGTGGTCTATGCAGGATAAAGCTAGTATGCAAGATGTTTATTACAGCCCATTTTAGCCCATACGGCGTATGTTAAGTTACATGTTGTTGATTCTGTCCTAACCAGTGTAGTATTTCATTTACAAATGATTTTAGGGAGATGGCGAGGGTCTTAAATCCCAGATATAAACCACCATCAAGGGAAGCTCTTACAAACCATCTGATCCCTGCCTGGTACCAGGTGGAAAGAGAAAACTTACACTCCAAACTCAGAGATGTGAAAAAGGCAGCCATCACAGCAGATGGATGGACCAGCCTTGCCCAAGACCATTATGTAATGGTCACTGTACACTATACAAAGCAGGGAAAGATCTTAGGTAAAGTCCTGAGAACCAAGGCAGTGTATGAAGCCCAGACAGATGCAGTTGAGGCTGAGGAGATTGAAAAAATACTCCAGGAATTTGGCATTGGTGAGAAGGTTGTGGCAGCGACCGTGGATAATGCAGGAAATATGAACGTGGCAATGAAGAAGCTGCAGTTTGTCAAGATTGGCTGCTTTGCACACACATTTAACCTAGCAGCCCAGAAGATCCACCAGTGCAATGCTGTCAACAATTGGGCAGCAAGGGCACGCACTGTGGTGAAGTGGATGAGGAAGTCTTCCATGGCCAAAACTGTCCTCAGAGAAAAGCAGCAACTCCTGAGTAAGTATCTATGCATAACTTTCACTAGATTCTAATAAGCACTTAACATATCGTGATCCACAACAAACTATGAAATGGTTTATGATTAAATGTTCATTGTTATGTGTGATATGCTTATGCAGATGTGTGTCTGCGTCACTGATCATTGATGTCAAAACACGGTGGAATTATCTCTATCTGATGATTGAGAGATTCATGGAGCAGTTCACTGCCATTCAGGCTGCAGTGATGACCCAAGGATAAAGAGGCAGTTTGAGAAGGAAAAGTAAGGAATATATTCTGTGTCATGACTCTGGGTTTATGTCTCTGTATTCATGTGTTGTGTGTCTTGTGTCTCATGTTTTGATTTTCCATGCCCTCTTGTGTCATGTGTTCTTTAAGTTCTCCTGTGTATTTTCCTAGTTGCAGTCTGTCTCCCTCTGTCTGTCAGTGTTTTGTCCTCCATGCTCCTCCCTCTCGTTACCTCACCTGGGCTCCTCTCTCCTCACCTGTTCCTTGTCTGGTCATTAGTCTGTGTATTTAGTCTGTGAATCCCCTGCACTCCTTGTCCGTTCATTGTCTCTGCCAGTGTCTGTTCTTACGCCTGTCCATGTTCCTGCCTTGCCTCCTTCCATGTCCCATGGTATGTGTTGGATTTTGAGTTTTGCAATCTGCACCTTTGATTTTGTACTTTGTCCTTTTGTTTGCACTTTGTTTAGCTCTCTTGGTTGCTACTTTGCTTTTGTCTTGTTTTCGGTCTTGCTCCTTTTGGTTTTTGTACTTCAGCTTTAGTTTTATTAAAGCTCGCCTTTCGTTCCCCTCATTGCTGCCTCTTGTCCTCTGATTATCTGCGTGTGGGTCCAACTCCTATATCTCCTTAGTTTTCCCTTTTTACCCCGACCTGACAGAATGAACGGACCTAGTAATATGGACCCAGCAGACTACAGAAAACAGCTCCTTGACATTGAGGAAAAATTGTGGGGGGATCTTGATGTCAAGACTGATGAAAGGGAAATGCTACAGATAATAGCTGAATTTAACAGGACAATGTTTGATAGGCCTTGGTTGTGGGCAGTTCCATGCGCCGTGGAGTTAATTGCTGAAGTTGCTGACCTGAGGAGAACCTTGCTGGTCAAACTAAGCAGCAGCAACTCCCAGCAAGCTCCCAGTGTTTCAGCCCAAACCCACGCCACAGCCACAGCCAAGCTACCAGCTCATGCCTCAGCTCCAGCCTCAGCTGAAATGTCCCCTTTTTGTGGAACCCGCCTGGCCTACAAAATGCCTCCACCAAGAAAGCGACATTCTCGGCAGCGTCCTGGCTCCTTGAAGTCTGGCAATGGAGCCCCAACTCCATTGTCAACTGCACAGCCAGCGCTTGCCGGGTTTGCACCGCTAAAGGTGTGGCTGACATCCACACCTGCCAGTGGCCCTCAGTCGGCGGCCCGGTCGACACCTGCCAGTGGCCTTCAGTCGGCGGCCCGGTCGACACCTGCCAGTGGCCTTCAGTCGGCGGCCCGGTCGACACCTGCCAGTGGCCTTCAGTCGGCGGCCCGGTCGACACCTGCCAGTGGCCTTCAGTCGGCGGACCTGATGACGCCTGTTCCGGCCTGTGGCCTTCAGTCGGCGGACCTGATGACGCCTGTTCCGGCCTGTGGCCTTCAGTCGGCGGACCTGATGGCGCCTGTTCCTGCCTGTGGCCTTCAGTCGGCGGACCTGATGGCGCCTGTCCCTGCTCCTCGGTCGGAGGTCCGGCCGAGGCCCATGTCAAGTCCTGTCCCTGCTCCTCGGTCGGAGGACCGGCCGAGGCCCATGTCAAGTCCTGTCCCTGCTCCTCGGTCGGAGGACCGGCTGAGGCCCATGTCAAGTCCTGTCCCTGCTCCTCGGTCGGAGGACCGGCCGAGGCCCATGCCAAGTCCTGCCCCAGCGCCTCGGTCGGAGGACCGGCCGAGGCCCGTCCCTGCTCCTCGGTCGGAGGACCGGCCGAGGCCCATGCCAAGTCCCGTCCCAGCGCCTCGGTCGGAGGACCGGCCGAGGCCCATGCCAAGTCCCGTCCCAGCGCCTCGGTCGGAGGACCGGCCGAGGCCTGTCCCAGCACCTCGGTCGGAGGACCGGCCGAGGCCTGCTCCTGCTCCGAGTCCAGTGCCAAGTCCTCGGTCGGAGGCCCGGCCGAGGCCCGTTCCTGCACCTCGGTCGGAGCACCGGCCGAGGCCTGTCCCTGCTCCTCGGTCAGAGGCCCGGCCGAGTCCCATGCCAAGTCCAAACCCTGCACCTCGGTTGGAGGCCCGGCCGAGGCCCGTTCCTGCACCTCGGTTGGAGGCCCGGCCGAGGCCCGTTCCTGCACCTCGGTTGGAGGCCCGGCCGAGGCCCGTTCCTGCACCTCGGTCGGAGGCCCGGCCGAGTCCCACGCCAAGCCCTGTGCCTGCTCCTCGGTCGGAGGTCCGGCCGAGTCCCACGCTCAGTCCAGCGCCTGCTCCTCGGTCGGAGGTCCGGCCGAGTCCCACGCCCAGTCCAGCGCCTGCTCCTCGGTCGGAGGCCCGGCCGAGTCCCACGCCAAGTCCCACGCCAAGTCCAGCGCCTGCTCCTCGGTCGGAGGTCCGGCTGAGCCCCAGGCCAAGTCCTGTGTCTCCTCCTCGGTCGGAGGACCGGCCGGGGCCAGTGCCAAGTCCAGTGCCAAGTCCAGTGCCAGCTCCTCGGTCGGAGGCCCGGCCGAGGTCGCCCGCTGCCACCCACCGTTCATCAGTTTCCAGGCCACCAGCTCCCTGCATACCCCTGTTGGTGGCCCGGCCAAGACCCAGGAGGTTTCCCCAGCCAGCGGTCCGGCCTCAAGAACGCCTTCGCCGCTGGCCTCCAGTGGGTCCCAGCCCACGCCTTCGCCGCCGGCCTCCAGTGGGTCCCAGCCCACGCCTTCGCCTTCGTCGCCGGCCTCCAGTGGGTCCCAGCCCACGCCTTCGCCTTCGTCGCCGGCCTCCAGTGGGTCCCAGCCCACGCCTTCGCCTTCGTCGCCGGCCTCCAGTGGGTCCCAGCCCACGCCTTCGTCTTCGTCGCCGGCCTCCAGTGGGTCCCAGCCCACGCCTTCGCCTTCGCCGCCGGCCTCCAGTGGGTCCCAGCCCACGCCTTCGCCTTCGTCGCCGGCCTCCAGTGGGTCCCAGCCCACGCCTTCGCCTTCGTCGCCGGCCTCCAGTGGGTCCCAGCCCACGCCTTCGTCTTCGTCGCCGGCCTCCAGTAGGTCCCAGCCCACGCCTTCGTCTTCGCCGGCCTCCAGAACGCCTTCGTCTTCGTCGCCGGCCTCCAGAACGCCTTCGTCTTCGTCGCTGGCCTCCAGAACGCCTTCGTCTTCGTCTTCGTCGCCGGCCTCCAGAACGCCTTCGTCTTCGTCGCCGGCCTCCAGAACGCCTTCGTCTTCGTCGCCGGCCTCCAGAACGCCTTCGCCTTCGCCGCCGGCCTCCAGAACGCCTTCGTCTTCGCCTTCGCCGCCGGCCTCCAGAACGCCTTCGTCTTCGCCTTCACCGCCGGCCTCCAGAACGCCTTCGTCTTCGCCTTCGCCGCCGGCCTCCAGAACGCCTTCGTCTTCGCCTTCGCCGCCGGCCTCCAGAACGCCTTCGCCTTCGCCACAGACCTCCAGAGCGCCTTCGCCACAGACCTCCAGACCACCTTTGCCTTCGCCACAGACCTCCAGACCACCTTCGTCTTCGCCACAGACCTCCTGAGGATCTCAACCTTGGCCCTCCTCCTCCTCCCATCATCGTTTGGACTTTGGCACCCCTCCCGAACCCCCTCCACCCTCCCGGCTTCTTTAGGTCTCTGTGTAATGGGTTCCTTTGGGGCATCTGGAAGCTGCCCCTTGAGGGTGGGGTACTGTCATGACTCTGGGTTTATGTCTCTGTATTCATGTGTTGTGTGTCTTGTGTCTCATGTTTTGATTTTCCATGCCCTCTTGTGTCATGTGTTCTTTCAGTTCTCCTGTGTATTTTCCTAGTTGCAGTCTGTCTCCCTCTGTCTGTCAGTGTTTTGTCCTCCATGCTCCTCCCTCTCGTTACCTCACCTGGGCTCCTCTCTCCTCACCTGTTCCTTCTCTGGTCATTAGTCTGTGTATTTAGTCTGTGAATCCCCTGCACTCCTTGTCCGTTCATTGTCTCTGCCAGTGTCTGTTCTTACGCCTGTCCATGTTCCTGCCTTGCCTCCTTCCATGTCCCATGGTATGTGTTGGATTTTGAGTTTTGCAATCTGCACCTTTGATTTTGTACTTTGTCCTTTTGTTTGCACTTTGTTTAGCTCTCTTGGTTGCTACTTTGCTTTTGTCTTGTTTTCGGTCTTGCTCCTTTTGGTTTTTGTACTTCAGCTTTAGTTTTATTAAAGCTCGCCTTTCGTTCCCCTCATTGCTGCCTCTTGTCCTCTGATTATCTGCGTTTGGGTCCAACTCCTATATCTCCTTAGTTTTCCCTTTTTACCCCGACCTGACATTCTGTAACTAACCTAAAATGGTCTTATTTTAAAACTGTGGATTATAAGACTGCAAGAGGACGTATGTGTTTATTGCTAATTATTTGCCGTTTTAGACCGATGGAGAAATTGCAGTACGACGACTTCAAGAAGGCAGAGGAGTTTGTCCAGCTGATGCATGTGCTTTACACATCAACACTCTGTGTCTCAAGTGAAAAAAGTCCAACCAGTGGTCAAATTCTACCCATCTTAAAGAAGTTGGAGCACCACTATTGCATTAAGGCAGGGGACTCTGCTTTTGCAAGAAACATAAAAGAGAAAATGTGGACTGATCTCTCTGCTTGTCACCAGGCAAAAGTGTCCCCAGGTTTTTGAACATGAATGTTTCTTGCTTTCTAAAATTAAGGATGAACATATCCAGACCTTCCTGGGGGAGGTGACAGTGATGGACCTGAGGTTCATGCTGAAAATGGACAACGCTGATGCCATCTGGGACAGGCTGAGGACCTCAGCAGTAGCAGAGATGCTCACAGGAGCAGACGAGGTATTTGACTCACAGTCTGTGGTACAGTTCCATTGTGATGCCTATATACTCAGTGCCAGAGGAAACACAGAGCCAGATGCAGTATGAGGATGTGGAGGAAGAAGACAAGGAGGAGGAAGGCTATGTAAGCGCAGTTCATTATAATGATGACCATATGGTATATTCATAATAATCCATTCAGACCGCGCACCTAAAACAGAAGTTTATGGTCCTTTTAATTTCAGACTCTACCTGTTAAGCACTTCGGCCCTAGAGGAGCTGTTTGAGGAGTAGCAAGATATGCAACAGGTAGCACCCCAAGAGACCCAGAACATTGGTGAGCGTCTTGACTTAGAAATAGGGATGTACAGAGGCCTTCCTGCTATTTCCATCTCGTCTGACCCTGTTCTGTGGTGGTGGCAGAAGAGGGACACAAGAGGGAAACGCGTGCTAAAGTGCCCTCTTGGGAGCCAAAAAAATATGCCAAAGTGCCCTCTTGGTTGGCAAAATACACTAAACTGCCCCCTTGGCTGGTTAAAACATGATAAACTGCCCTCTTGGGAGCCAAAACACGTGCTAAAGTGCCCTCTTGGGAGCCAAAACACGTGCTAAAGTGCCATCTTGGGAGCCAAAACGCGCGCTAAAGTGCCCTTCTTTTCGCCCCTGCCCTTCAAAAAGTCTCTGCACGCCACTGTGCAGCACAAAAGTATTTGTGCACTCAGGCGTCTTCTACTCCCTCAGAAAGGGTATTCTCCACAGCAGGTGATACCATTAGTGTGGAGGTCAAGAATCCTCCCAGAAAAGGCAGATATGCTTGTATTCTTGCATAAGAATTGTTGATGTTGTTCATTCAGTGTACTGTAGAAAGTGGATGTAGGTATGTTCATTGTTTCGTTCACTGTTTCATTCACAGTTTCTATCCTTTTTTAGAAAAGGACTGTTAAGCTATAATGTTGGTTACATTTGGTTAAGCTTACAGTAAGTTAAATCAACAATATGCTCATTTTTTAAAAATGTTATCGTATTTTTCTAAAGAGGACTTGTATGTCCACTGTTAATTCATTTTACTGAACTGTTTCTTCTGTTTACTGACATCATTTTGGTAAAAAATAAAATGGTTGCTTTTGGTGCAGAAGACTGTGTAGAACTCCTTTTTTGCCACTCAATGAACTGATAAGGAATTGGATTGATAGGCAGAATTGACAATGGCATTGATGTTGATAAAAACTTTTCAATTCCCACCCCTAGCTGTGCTGATACAAGAGCTTCAGCTGCTTCCTCAAACTCACGGTCAGAGAGGTAGACTTTGTACTGAATGATGGTTTCAATTAAACCTTCAAGAATTGAAGATTTAAGTTTAGTGTCAGGGTTCAACAAAGTTCCGGTTTCTTTGAAAGCAGCATTGGTCGCTTTCCCTTTCCAGCTGTACTTCGGCATCGTAAAAGAACCGGGGCACCTGGAAGACTGTGGGCCATGCGGAGGATCTTCAGGAGGTGTGTGTATCACATGAGGTATGAGATGAAAGTGACGAGGAGTCATCTGGAGAGTGGGAGGTGGCAACAGATGAATATCAAATCAAAATGTCCAGGGTGTCAGTTAAGATAGGAGTGATGTGATGTCATCTGTCAAAACCAGTAGGAAGTCTAGCTGTTGCATTCTGGACGAGTTGGAGGTGGGAGAGGGACTTTTGGTTGATTCCAAAGCATAAGACATTACAAGTATTCTGTTAGAGTAACACTTTAGTTCTGCAATCCAAGTATTCTGTTATGTAGTTACTTCTTCATAAAAGTAATTGTTACTTGAAAGAAGATTGCTGCTATTTCCTCTCCTTTTGTTGCCACAAACAAATAAATAAATAAATCCCTGAAGCATTTGCATTGTTTCTGTTTCTCTCCTGCTGCACCAACACAGTCTCATCCCTACTCGTCACATACTGACGTTTGATCATTTCCCCCTGGCGTCGATGTCCGACATAGAGGGTACCTCCTCTGCATCAGTTGTCAACGTAGAGGGTCAGATTTTAATACAAATCGCTCATCGGTGGATATATATATATATATATATATATATATATATATATATATATATATATATATATATATATATATATATATATATATATATATATGTATATATATATATATATGTATATATATGTGTGTATGTATATATATATATATATATATATATATGTCTGATCCTGATCGTGATCTGAACCGGCTCCTGAAGGAGATGAGTGACCCTGTCGATCAGGCTGAACATCAGGCTCACCTCCAAAACCTCCAACAGCTTATCAGCATGCACCAGGAGGCAGAACCATCCACCAGCCATCAAACAGCAAGCAAGATGTTAGGTTGATTAAGAGGGACAGCGATAGAAACATTATTTATGGCAGGCCCAGATCATCCCCAAAACAAGCAGGTCAGATTTGTTTTACATTCATGTTAATTACAATGTAGGCTTTATCTCCAGATCTTGTTCATCTTGGAATGGTTTACAACATGATAACAAGTCTTGGGTCTGAATTAGAACGTATCTGAGGTTATTATTACATACCTGTACCTAGCATCAAGAAAATTGAGACCCTAAAAGTCTGTGTCATTGAGTGTAAAAAGCAACAGCTTCTTTGCTACAGCAGGTCCCATTCACAGCCAGAGTCGAGGGACTGGTGTCTCTCATCAAGTCATGGCTCCGGAAACCAGTGGGAAAGTGACCAGCGACTTTCCTTCAGTTACTGCTGGTATGTTCTTTATTTTGTCTGCACTGGTACAAAACAATATGTTAATTGCATGAGCGCTCACTGTGTAAGGACCTGTATGTGGATGAAACACCACCTCAAGCCTCAACCAACTGGTCAACTCGAAAGAGTCTGATCTCAGGGTGGTGGGCGAAAGAGAGACCCAAGCTGGTCAACACCATGGTGGGCAAACAACATGTGGCAACTCGAGTCTGCCAACAATGTCAGTACCACCCAGCGGTTACCCGCTGCTACGACTGCCGATCACACCCATTCCTCTGTGGCCAGTGTGATGTCAGGGTCCATCAAGATCAAGTTTTCCACAACAAGGATTCGATGACGCATGGTTTCTTTCAACCATTGCCTCTGACAACCTGTGTTGTTGTTGATTTCTGATCAGTCGATGAAGCCATGAAGTCCATCTGGTTTCAAAATAGCTGCCAGTAAATACATATTATGCTTTATTTCTCATACATGTTTCTTTTTTTCTAAGAATGTCTTATACTTTTGGAGATGCCAGTGAAAATATGCAGTTGTCCACAAGGATCATCCAGTGTCATCGCAGGAAAGTCCATAGTTGTGGTTGCAATGAATGGTAAGAAGAACTTTGGGGGTGGGGTCAATTCTGTAGAAGTGGCTGCAGAATTTCACCCACAGCTATTTCCTGATCACCCCCATATCAACTCTCCCTCTCACTTTCTGTCACTCCTCAATGCCCTAACTGAATGAAAAGGGTAAGTCAAGCTTGTACAGGTTAGATGGTATTTTGCCACACCCAGAAGAGCCTAATTCTTTGTGGTATTAATTCAGCATTGTCCTGGAAGCATTCCTTAGACATGAGCTTTGGGTCATATTAACATGAAGGCATCATGCAGATGCTGCAAATGTATTGTCTGTACATGATTATACCAATGCTTAGCTGAATTTCCCATTGTGATGCGTTCTTAACGTGCATTCAAATTCAGATATTTGCACATCTCATAATTTTGGCAGTTAATGAGCGTAATTTTTGGGGGATAATGGACTTCATGACATTCGAATATCAAAAGTTAATACACTCCGAGATGTAAAGACCACTCCGCTTCATGTTGTGACTGCATTCATTTAATGAGTGACTTTTATGTTGTTCAAATGTCAACAAGAGGACTCAGTCTAGACTTTTCTCCTTTGTGCTACCTCAGTGGTTGAATGAGTTGTAGACTAGCATTCGCTCTGCTGACAGTCTTTCAAAAGGAGATTGAAGACACATCTGTTCATCTTATATTTACCCAGTTAAATGTCCTAGTCATATTTAGACATAAATAGTTGAGTCGTATGTAGTGATATTTGTTGGTATTGTTGGTAGCTATAAGTATTTTTGGTTGTTTGTCATTTCGTTAGTTTTTTAGTCTTTTTTGTTGCTGATGGATCAGGAAAGGCCATAGCAATGAAGAGGACCAATCAAGGATCTGGTTTCTATGAGTGATGTTTGTTGCAAAATGGATTTTTAACGCCTGCAACATCAATGAGGGTTACTGGTGTTAGCACCTGTTCCTATTTACTGGGATTGTATAGCTTTGTTCTCTCTTCTTAGCTGATTTTTTATTTTACATAATAATTAAAATTACAATTTGATGTTAATTTTGATTGTTGTTTTTTTGTATGTGGCTTTGGACAAAAGCATCTGCTAAATACCATAAACATAAGCACATACTAGCTCGGCCATGCATTAACTTTTGATATTCGCCCTGTCATCCATTATCCCTTACATATATATTTTTTTTTTTCTTTTTCCAGGGCGATGTGATCTCAAATTGCCTGAGATTCGAAGCAAAGCATGTAAAGCGTCATGGAGTCCTGGACTGGATGACAGAATCTCCAATGACTACTGGCCTGCTACCTCTCACTTTTCAACAGTATATGCTTTGGACATCCTTTTTTCTTTTGAAGAGGTGAAGATGGCAGCACCAGGGATGTCAAGCCAAGCATTTTTAAGAATGCTGGACAGACGGACTGTCTGCATTGGACGTGTAAGTATTTGTGGAAATAATCAAAGAAGAGTAACTCAAGAGATAATACTGTGAGGGCATGCTAATGATATGAACATGATATATGAACATTAACACTATATTACACTACATTAACATTTATTCACCTGTGACCCTTTGTCACAGTTCTTTAATTTCTTGTTCACTTTTACTGTTCTCTATTGAAACAGACTGGAAACATCACAGCAGACAGCTTCCGGACAAGCTTTTTGGAGTGGAGAAATTGTGCAGTGAGGACCACTTTGACTGCCCAGCATTCAGCCCAGACATGCTTGCTGTCTCAGTTTATGGGAACCGCAAGCACTATAGGTTCAAGAGTGCAGCAAGGTAATTACTAAATCTTGTGTTTGCATTGACAGTTCATCATTTTTAAAGTAACTGTTGTGAATTTGAAAAGTCTTTTATATAGATCTGAGGAACAAGCCATCTTTGATGGCGTCTTCATCACTAAAGATGATGACGTTGCAAGATGCGTGGACTATGTCCATTCCTTAACAAGTCATGTAAACTTGCACAACTTCACTATATTTACCTATAAAACAAAGAGGACATTGTTTGAACAAGTTTGGACTGTAAACCATCTTCCATGTTATAGGTCTCTGGAAAAGGTGGAGGGCAGTGGTCAGCGGCACGTGAAACCTCTAACAAGTCATCAGGAAAAACAGACGAGGAGGGCCTGGAACTCGCTGTGTGTCGTCATGGGGTTCTCCTTTGTGCCCTCAATATGTGCGGGGGGAGATTTGTGCCTACCCCCTGTACCTCCAAAAGCAAATTGCCTGTAAGTCAGTGACATTTTTTGCTGTGGATGTGGCATGCAAGTACTGGCCTTACCTCCGGAGAGTGACCGAGAAATGCCTTGAGCTTCACGGTCTCCTCACCATGAGGCCATTTCTTTCTTTTTTTTTTTTTAGAATAAATGGGGGCTGAGTGTATTTCATGAATAATGCAACACTATGATGACAAATCCGACCTGAGGTCTTTGATCATGAAGACATTGGCCGGATAAAAAGACAGGCCATATGTGACCTACCTTGCAGGGCCAGACCTTAGATTTCCCACCACTGTCATAGGCCTTAGTAAACCACCCACCCGTTAAATAATTCCAGGGTGACCAGATAGATGTCCTCAGTGTCTGGGCACATTCCCTATTGTCAGGGAAAACATAGGAAAACCACCTCTGTCCCTGGTTTTATGACAAGAAATCATTAGACTTTGAAATTATATTGATGGCCAAGCTAGAAATGTTACCGACTGTCTCAGGCTCATGTCTTTGATCTCTGAAGTCTGATCACCTTATGTCATGCACAAACTATATGTTGACGGAGATGATGAGAGAATGATTTGTGAAATTTGACACCAATCTGTCTTTGTATGAGGCAAAGAAAATGAAAAAATTGCCTTCCCGAGTGGCGCTTCAAATGCTGTGTGATTTCAATTCACTTACATATTTTTCCATGTAATAGTTACTATTATCCAATTATTGTCAAATGTGGTACTTGTTCTGTCACTGCATGCGACTTTCTGCTATCTCACTTTGTCCATCTTATACAGCACAAAAGATGTAAAGGATATGTTCAGGTTAGAGAACATAGGGGGCAAACAAAGAGGTATAATGCTCTTATTCATCCAAATGTGGACAAAATGTAATAACTGTAATCATGAACAAATTGTAAACAAATATACATGCATACAGAAGGGTTCAAGGGTTCTTGCACCATTTTAAAAGCCAAATTTAATGCTTTTTAAGACCTCAATAAATATAATTTAATTAATATAATTTCTTTGGTAGAAAATACTCCATTTATTTTAATGTAAACACAATCAAAGCTCACAGTTGGCTTTTTCATTTTTTTTTTTACATTTTGTTCCATTGTGATGCAGGACAGAGCAAACATAACATTACATTAAACAACACACTGCATTGCATGTAGGAACCACACAGAATAATAAAATAATAACACTTAAAGCAGTCTCCATCATGGCTCAGTAGGAGTCATGTGTTAATCCTGCAAAAATACTTTCGTTAGGGACCTTTTTTTTCTCCAAATAAAAGACAGCATCTACACAGACAAGGAGGCAGAATAATAACAATTCCAACACTTAAAGCAGTCTCCACTGTAAATAAGCTCAATAAAGAAAGTCCTCAAAACAGCCTGTCTCAAGCCAAAAGTTGTTTGTAGTTGGGCTCCACCACACTGCTCTCTGTGTTCCCCTTGTAAGAGTTCAACTAAATTCCAATTAACAATGGGCCCATCCATCAGCACCTTTGTACCTTCCTGCACATATGGGGAAAAAAAAGAAAAAAAAAAAGAGGAAACTATCAATTCAACGTGCCAAGTAACCCACATTAGGTTATGAGATGGTTCCATTAGTGTAATGATGATTTTTTTGCTTATATATACATACACACATGCAGATACAAAATCATTCTGTGTGTGGCCTATACATTTAATGGTCAATTTTGCAAATTAGACTAATTATTTTCTATAGGTTTACTAACTCGTAAAAAATCATGTACTCTGTGCTAAAATACAACATATCTAATCTGTATTTACAACATAGCTTGATTCTGCATCTCTATTTACAGCTCATTAGCCCTTACGTGAATGTTTACTGTTGCTATGGCAACAAGTGTTAGCCGACCTTAACAGCTGTTAGCTAGATTTGCCCAACCGTCCGACCAGCAACCCATAAAATCCCAAATCAGCATATTTACACAAATTCTTCAACAACATCTACCAACAGTTACACCCCTTAAACTCTGAGCTAATGTGTTGTTACCTGATAGACTGTCAAAGCTAACATAGACTGTGATCTGAATAGAAAAATAGTATGCAATTTCAAACACAATTGTAACATTACTTGCCTCAACACAGTATCGGCAACCCACAGTACCTCTGCCTTTTGGGTCTCTGGCGGTGAAATTAGGTTGTGCTGCAAACAATGCAGGGATTAGCCTGGCCCCGCTATGGCTAGCTGCTTTCATGTACCGCTGATGCTTTCCTCTTTTCATGTGTGACTCGACGGCTTTGAGCCCCATGGTCCCTAACGAAAAAGTCTTTTTGCAGAATTTGCATATTGCCTCATCCACCTCCTAAATATATCCTCTTCCATCGATTTGTCGTTCAATGTGCTCCTCCCCATCTTTGCGTGTTTAACCACTCACCTCGACAACCGTGTAATGACGACACGCAGCCAGACGTCACCGACAGACGCTGCTTACTTTAACATCTACACCCAGTAAACAAGAACAAAGAAATTTAATCGTTACAGTTACTTATTTGGCATGCTACTTTATCCTGTTAGCTACTAACCCTATCCTAGTTGAAATTTTTAAGACAGCAGTATACTTAACTTAGCGCTAATCAAACATTATCAAATGTTTGCTAGCTTAGAAGCACACTTAGCTAGCTAAAAGGCCAGCCTTTATTGTGCAGCCTAATGCACATTTAATTTGGTGGAACAAGGTATTATATATCTCTATCCCATGGAATTGATACAGTGCACTCGGAACAACAACAACGGTGGTTTAAGATGTAGGCTAAATACAGTACATTTTCAACTTACTGTTTGCATGCATACTGGACTTCATAAACAGTAAAGTTGTACTTAGGTACCAGAGTCGAAAAACGCAATGATGTTTGGGATCGTTGTACATGCCGTGTACACTGACATGTAACATCACAGTAGTTGGTTAACATAATGTAAGAACTTAGGCATCTGCATGTGCGCCGCTCAACTAGCACAACAAATACAAGGCACTATCTGATGAAGTTGCTCTCTCGTATCTAGGCAACACAGTACACAGTCTTAAAGGTTCAATTTCAACTCGCGTATGCATACGTCTAAAACGGTGGGTATGGAACTTGCACATGCGTTAGTCTGAAACTGCCAGGTCTCTCCGGCGCTGCAGCTCGATGATATTGAACTGGGGGAGAAAGTGGGACTGGTTACCCAGGGCCCCAATGGGGGAGGGGGCCCTTGAAAGGCCTGAACTAAAAATGTTATTTTTATTTTATTGTTTAATTTCTAAGTAATACGTGTTATAACTAACGTAAAATGGGCAGAATCAATCACATGACAGACTTTATTATTGTATTATTTAAAAAAAAAAGTAGTGGCTGTCTGAGGCCCCTCTCACCCCTTACATACATAATGGTTCAGTCCACCCCTGCAGCTGCAGGTGCCGCCAAGATGCGTCTCCAAACAGCTTAACGGTTGGCTGCTGCTCATCAAGACATGTCTGTCCCCATGTCTGTCTATATACACAAAAGAACCATTTATCTCAAATATAGTCACACCTGTGAGGTGGGATGGATTATCTCGGTGAAGGAGAAGTGCTCACTCACACAGATTTAGACAGATTTGTGAACAATATTTGAGAGAAATGGTTCTTTTGTTTATATAGAAAATGTTTTAGATCTTTGAGTTCAGCTCATGAAAAATCAGAGCAAAAACAAAAGTGTTGCATTTATATTCTTGTTCAGAGTAGATTTCTTTTCATGAGGCCCAAAATCCCTGCGGCGTCCCTGACTGCATGCCAGCAGAAGGTAAATCTACATGCATAGCTAGCTTATTCAATATAGGGAAATGGCTGAGAGGACAACATTAACTTCATGGAAATATTACCATTTCTTTGCATTTTTGGGTGAAAAGGACAAGAACAGCTTCACAGTGAAATGCAAGTTGTGCCAGGAAGACAAGTGCTTGTTGTACTGTTTTCATTGTCAAAGCTGTGGGTAATACTATGCCTCTGCCCAGTTTGCGGTCGGATGTTAGCAAAATAAAGAACTGTAAATGCTATATTGCATCTGTAATTCTTCTTATTATACTGCAGAGTTACCTATTGTGGGCTGGTACATTTATTTTAATTGCGCTCATTCCTTTCAGCTGCTAAAAAGGGTTAATTTATCAGCTTGAGGAGGCAGTTTCTATACTGTGTATTGAACATGAGATATGTTGCAAGGTCCAATTGGGCAAGAAACAGGCAGTCATTGATTAACAGCTTGTGGCTTTGAGTGAAAAGCCATTGCAAATGTGAGTTTATGCAATATGACTGCTGTTGGTGGTCACAATATACTACAAGTTGTCTTTCTTATTCCAGCAGAGCTTCTGTGATTTAACAATTAGCCCTTTCTGCTTATTATTGGTCAGTTCGCTTTGTCTGTTCCTAATTGGCAACAGCAACTTAATTGTTCTACCTAATTAGAGGCATCAATTGAAAAATATTGCTATTTGGATCACACACACACACACACCAAGGCACTCACACACATTGCCCCTTTAAATTTATCTGGTGTAGTAGGGTAATTTTATATTGTATTTATGTATTATTAATTATCTTTCAAACTCAAAGCTGGTTCCCACTACAGCGGTGATGAGTGAACAAATATAAACAGGGATATGCACATGCACAGCTGACGGCCTGTCAGAGCTCGGAACTGTAAGTCACAGAGGAGCTGCCTTTACTCCCACAATGGAAATTAAATAAACGCTACAAGGAATTAGTGTTTTTGAAATTAACTTGTTCTGCTCCTTCTCTCTGCAATACATGCTGGTCCTTGATACGACTCCATTTGGGTGCCATTTGTGTGTGTGTGTGTGTGTGTGTGTCTGTGTGTGTGTGTGCCTGTGTCCCTGTCTCTGGGGATTAACAGAAATTAGGCATCGTAAAATCCGATGTCAGACGAATTTCTCTGGGTGATTTTGTCCAGACAGAAACAATATAAGGAGGGGAGACAGGCCAGATGCACACACATTAAGAGACACACCACACACAAAATACACATACAAAACAGCACATGCAGCCCCACAAAGAAAGACTGTCCGGCATTTCCTCACGCAGATGCCGCTCAAACATACTCAACTTCAAACACAGGTCTCCCGCATTTTCTCTCTTGTTGTCCTAGTCTGTCATTTACAGTTACACACACCCACTCACATTTTTTCATAAAGGAAGCGCATGTTCAACTCAGATTAGTTTTTTGTTCTAGCTGGCTCTATGAGGAGCATTATTGTAATGCTGATTTAATGATGTAACTTAGAGATAAAACATTACATTCGTACATTTACTCTGTTACATGTACTTGAGTAACTTTTTGGGGCAAATTGTACTGTTTGGAGTTGTTATAAGGAAAGACACTTTTACTTGAGTATTTTTTTTATTTTATAAAAATCTTTACTTTAGGTTTAGGTCCATTTCAATTGGATACAATGGCACTACTAAACTTTTAAAAGGCAGGTAGTCAGCCGGTCCCAGGTCTACAAGAGCTCTGTTGACTGTCCTCCACATGACTTAATTCAAAGCATTACGAGTATGGCCTTCAAATCAAACTAACCGCTCATATTTACAAATGAGAAACCATGAACTTTGTGGTATAGTAAAATATAAAAAATTAACTATCATAATTTTTACACTGTAATATTAAGAATATGTGAGAACTAGAATTACAAATGATACACATTTATTTTAATGTAATAAATTAAGTGTGTGGGAGGAGTAAGAATTATCACAGATTTAGTCATACTATACAAATTGTTCTAATTGTGGCACATGAACCTAAAGATATTAAGTACATTTTAATCTAAAATTATAGTGTGTTTACGATTTTGGTTGGTTTGGCGCAGAGATGGTTAGGATTGTCACGGAGGTGCTGCATGGCTGGTTTATCTCAGGTGTAACATAAGTATTTTAGTGAGAATTTATCTAAATGTACTTAAATACATTTAAAACATGTTGGCTAGGCTGGTGTGCATGCTGACCATGATTTCTTGTGTTTTGTTTGCTGCTTTTTATCAGTATATATAAACCTAATGGGACATTTAACCAAGTGGAAAGCCTCTCATGCAAGTCCAGTCTACTGTATATATAAACACTTTGACCAAATTTGACCAAACACTCTCATGGACAGTTTGTCTGTCGGTGGCATCTTCAGGACTGTTCTCCACCTCTTACACAATGCATGGTAGGTAAGATATTGTTCGAAGAATGAATTGATGAAACCAAAACAGGTTTTCAGAGCTCATTAAGCAGACTGGGCTCCAAGCTACCCTTTCAACTAGGCAGAACAGTAATAAACCCTGAAAAGCATAGACAAAATAATTACAAAACAAACCACTTTCATCACAGTTTAAATGATACTTCCCTCTGTGCTTCATTCAACTTAGAGACTTGGGTTCTTAGAAAATGAGTTTATTGTATGTTTTCTAAGGTCAAAGGAAAATAATGGATTTTTTTTCCCAACAAAAAAAGATCACCTCATCACCTGCCTGCCTGACAAACAGGATGTAGCTGTGCTAGCTGTTCCCACAGGAAGAGCTTCCATGGCCACAATCTGCTGTTTGGGGCAGCAGCTGATGGTGATGATAGATTTAAATCCAAGCCACACCTGTGAACCAAAAAGCTGCTCTCGCTCATATTTCACCACCTCCTGCCCCATGTGTGACATCACTGCCTCTTCACTTCCTGTTCTGGCTGTCCTAGTGTTGGCTTCAAGGACGGTCTGGACACTGAGGCTCCCAGGAAGCTGTCTGTTTCCTGACCTGACTCAGAAAAAAGTCCAGAGGTTTGAGAAAAAACAGGAAGCAGGATACAAGAGGGAACAAAACAATATATGTAATTAATTTTGGTTAATGGATATTGGAACTTTTTGCAGATGCCTCATAGTTGTTTTTTTTTAATTATTGTTATTACTGGATCATGCTTTTATCAAGGGAATTTCGTCCACAGCAAAGGGTTCTGTGAAAGCATCTTCGACTTCATGTTACCATTGGCCAAGCAGTTTACCGTTGCTGACTCACTTTACACGAAAATAAACCAAGGTTCAAACCAAGAGAAACCGAAGCATATAAATGATTTGGAATAACTTGTTAGTGCCCTGTTGTTGGTCTGTTAAGTAGTGCCAGTTAAGAGGTCTGCAGATGAAGCTGTTATAGGCAGAGGACGGAAATAAAATGATCTAGACTTGATTAGAAGGAAACAGTTTTTTGTTCAGTTTTTATCATGCTAAAAAAACCAAAGCATATTTGAGCTAAGACTTGGACTGGTTGGATTAGCCTAGCATGAAGACCACAAAAACATAAAAAAAAAAAAAAAAAATGACAAATGGTTTTATGGATGTCATGTAGGATACTAATTGTTGGATGGCTCAGGGATTCCGAATTCAATTATTGTACAAATTAAACAAACAATGTAACATGTTAATAGTAATAATAATAATAATAATAATGATAATAACAATAATGATGCATTTAATTTATATAGCGTCTTTCAGGGTACCCAATGACACTTAACAAAGTGGAACAAACAAACAAAAAGAATAAATTGATAAACAAAAAAATACATATAAGATAAAAAAATAGAAAAGTTGATTGATTTGATGGGACTGGGTCTAGAGCTGATATGCCTTATTAAAAAAATGGTTTTTAAAGGTCTCCAAAAAGTCAGTTTGCGGATTTCAGCTGTTCCAGAGAGTGGGGGCTGTCACACAGAAGGCTCTGTCACCGAGGGTTTGTAGTTTGGTGTGGGGGATGAAGAGCTGGTATGTGCCTGATGAGCGCAGCATCTGAGACTGGGTATAAGGGTGGAGGAGGTCAGACATATATTGGGGGGTGAGGGAATGGAGAGATTTATCGGTCAGGAGGAGAATTTTCTAAGTGATGCGTGATTTACCTGGAAGCCAGTGAAGGTGGATGAGAGTGGGGGTGATGTGTTGCCAGGGCTTGGTGCGGGTGAGGACCCTGGCAGCAGAGTTCTGCACATACTGGAGCCTGTCCAGTGTTTTGGAAGGGAGCCCGGACAGGACTCCATTACAGTAATCCAGGCGGGAGGTGATGAAAGCATGGATGAGGGTCTCAGCCACAGGTTCAGAGAGGGGGGGCCGGAGTCTCGAGATAATTTTGAGATAATAAAAAGCTGATTCTGTGATGGATTTTATGTGTGATTGAAAAGATAGCGTGGAATCAAGGATGACACCCGGGTTGCGGACTTCCATGGATGGGGAGATAGAGCAGCCGTCCACATCCAGGAAAAGATCTCCAACCCTCTGGAGCAGTGCCTTGGAGGCCACAACCATGAGCTTTGTTTATTGGTGTTTAGTTTGAGTAGATTTGATATCATGCAGGCAGTTGACAAGTAACTGTGGGGGTAGCTGGGTGGATGGTTTGGTGCAGAGATATAATTGAGGGTCATCAGTATAGGAATGTAAGTTGATTTGCAAATTATCTGACCAAGGGGGAGCATGTAGTTGGTGAAGAGAAGGGGTCCAACCACAGAGCCTTGAGGCATGCCCTGGTTGACTGGAGCTGGGGTGGAACTGGAGTCTCAAATGGTGACAAACTGTTTCCTGTTTGTTAAGTAGGACTGGAACCAGGAGAGTGCTGTACCAATGAGGCCAAGGTAGTCAGAAAGGCGTGTAAGGAGAATGGTGTGGGAGATTGTGTCGAAGGCTGCAGAGAGGTCCAGGAGGATCAGAATACTTATGTGGCCAGAATCTGCAGCGATGAGAAGGTTATTGGTGACCTTGATGAGGGCAGTTTCTGCTGCCCTTAAGCCAGACTGAAGGGGTTCATAGAGCTCATGGTTGGACATGTGCTGCTGGAGTTGGGCGGCAACTGCTCTTTCCAGGATTTTGCTCGGAAAAGAAAGGCTGGAGATCGGTCAGTATTAGTAGAAGTCATCTGGGTCCAGACCTGGCTTCTTGAGGATTGGGGTTACCGAAGCTGTTTCGAAGATGGATGGTACCATGCCAGATTCTAGGGATGAGTTGATAATGTCCCCCATGAGGGGGTATAGGGCAAGCAGGGAAGACTTCACCAAAGTTGTAGAAATAGAAATAGAGTCCACAAGAGAGAAGGAGGAGAGAGAGCACTGGGGCAGGCGAAAAGTAGCAGGTTCAGTTGTCCATGTCTGAGGTGCATATGGTAGGGTGTTGGCAGCACAGGCGGAAATCCCGGGGGGGGTGGGCGGGGGGTGGAACAGGAGGGACATGTCCCCCCCTCCAGTAAAACTGTCCCCCCCAGAATAATTTGAGACACAATTAATATTTTTTGAACAATGCAGTAGCATTTATTGAAAGCACAATGTAAGCAGTGCTCATTATAGTCACGCAATAATGTACTATTTACATCTTTAAAGATTTCGTCCCCCCCCCCTCCTATTCTTAGAAATGGTTGAGTCCATCCCACACTCTTTTCAACGGGTGGAGCTAGCAGCTGCAGCAGCGTGTGGACAGAGCTTGCTACTAGAGATGGGATTTATGGCTCTTTGAGGGGAGCCGGATCTTGGTGAGCCGTTTCTTTCAAAGAGCCGTTCAAAAAACTGGCTCATTTGACTGATTTTTAAATTGATTAAGTTTTAAGAAGCCAGCCTGGTGGTAACTCATTTTATCTTGGAAATAATCACTGGGAGGTATGATGGGATGAGATTTGGTACAAAACTGTCCTCCTCCTGATTAAGACCGCTGCAGCCGCTCTGCTCTCCGAGGCAGGGCAGTCACGTGTTTCTGTTTTTTTTGGGGGGGTTTTGCGCAAAGGCAGCGTGCACAACTCAGGTGGCGTCATGCTACATTTGCATATCTAATAGGCACCGTGCAGCTGGGCTGCGCTCCTCCCCATGTAACTTCTCTGTCCCACTCAGGGGGAGGAGCAAAGGAGGAGCACACAGTGTTAAAAAAAAAAAAGAACGGTTCCCAGCTGCGACTCGGATCCCATCGTTCATGTTAACGAGCCGTTCAAAAGAATCGGTTCGTTTGTGAACGTCACAACACTACTTGCTACTCACACCATGCTTCGTGGGGTAAGAGGTCTATACCACACAGACATAGTTACATAAGTTACAACAACACACACCCCATTTACAAAATGCGCCAGGTCCAGGCTGTCTGCAACAATTATCCTGCATTGGTCAAAAGCCTACTCAATTACGAGTGCTTTTAAGCTAAGTTA
Organism: Sparus aurata; assembly: GCF_900880675.1. Classification (NCBI taxonomy): domain Eukaryota; kingdom Metazoa; phylum Chordata; class Actinopteri; order Spariformes; family Sparidae; genus Sparus; species Sparus aurata. Next base: position 5,046,707 of record NC_044207.1, on the reverse strand, counting down.
AAAGCTACAGATAGTGATAGTCACAGACAGAGAGGAGAGGAGAGGGAGAGGACAGGACAGGACAAGAGCAGTAATTATTATTTTTGTCATTCTAAAAGACTGTCTGGATATAAATGTCAGAATCAGATATTACTGACATTACAGGAAGGTTTTATCCAGTTATCCAGAGTTAATTGTCTTGAAATATGTTCAGTTAACTAGTAGATACTGTATCTACTTTGTTTTTAAAACAGATCAGTGTCAGATCCTATTATTACACATGATATTCACCCTGGAGTTGTACACATTTGACAGTAAAAAGAGAGAGAGAGAGAGAGAGAGAGAGAGAGAGAGAGAGAGAGAGAGAGAGAGAATAGCATAATCTGATATTTCTCATCTGGAAAAAGGCAGTTATCTGATTATGAGAAATCTGATAAACAAACTTAGATGTTTGCCTGAAAATTAGTTTATTGATTGCATTTGTACATGTTAATTTGATTTCAATCATTTTGTTTTAAATCTAGACATGTGCAGGTGGACTCAGCCAGTGCTAAGAAAGGTCTTCTGCCTGCCTGTTGGAGAGATAGAGAGACTAAAGCCTCAAATTGCATTAAAAGATGCTGTATAACAGACAGGCTACAACTTTTATTCCTTGTACCCCCCTGGAATTATTCTCTAAAATTTTACTGTTTATTGTCCCCCCCAACTATGAAATGGGATTTTCGCCCCTGGTTGGCAGATGCCTGGAGTTGCTGGTGAATGGTAGCCGCGTTTTCCTGGAAGAAGTCCAGGAACCTGAAGCAGAGGTCAGGGGCACAAGAAAGCTGGGGGACATCGAGAGGGCTGAGGAGCCAGTTAATGGTGGATAAAAACATTCTGGGGTTATTTTGCTGGTCTCCAACGAGGGTGGTGTAGTTGTTTGTTTTGGCCTTGGAGAGCAATGGCGATCTGGGGGCCACCCCGGTGGCTCCCCCCAGATCTGATAGGTAGTTGTTCAAGTTCGTCAACACAAGAAAGAAGAGAAATGCTGTCAATCAATGATGACAGCTGATCAGCTGATTTCGGGCCAGTTTTACAAATTTTAACTAACACAGTAATGGTCGTACTGAGGCTGTGAGAGCAGATTTCTGCTCAGCAGACGTTTGGCCAATGGCCATGCAGGTCTGATAGGTGAGCCATGAAATCTGTCGATTGAGAGGTATGGTAATTTAATGTTAAGTTATGTTGTAGTTCCCTCTGAATGTGTAGGAAAACTTTATCTAATGTTAGCTAAGGCGAACTACACTGTACTACATTAGCTAGCTTGGTAGCCTGCCAAAAAGTTAGCTTTTAATGTTAACGTTAGCGTTTTTTAAATTATTGTTATTTGGATACCGCCATGAAATATGAAATGCTGTTTTCTGGACTTAAGACCGAGAGTGTTTTTTGCAAATGTGTGTGTTCAGTAGAGCTAATGTTATATTTTTGACCAACCAGTGTGTGAAATATAGTGTGACAGTCTAAATTTAAGTAGCTATAACACAAAAACAAGCTGTGATTTATTTATTTGCTGTGTGATTTAAGGGCTGTTTAAAGACTTTTTTCTCTTGAGGATAAAAGACTTTTTGTTAAGTATCAATTAGCTCATCTTCACAGTTAACATATTTTTAGACGTTTAAATAGGCAGAGGCAGAGCAAATTGCATTCAAATGCTTGAGATACAATATGTGTTAATTGTGATATTAAAAGTGATAGTGAAATAGTGATAGTGAAAATAAATGTGTGACACTAATCTGTCCACATACAGCCTATGGGCGTAATGTTATTGTTTTTACTACTTCAGGTACTTCATCTAGTGATTCAGAGGGCATGTCAGTAGGTGATGCTGACACTGATGATGGAGAGGCTCCTCATGTCCTCAAGTACATGCTGCCCCACCTGGACCTCACGGTATGTTGACATTTTATCTTTCAGTTTACATGGCATTAAGAGTGCCTTCCATTTAAATAACATGGAAGTCGTAATACTGACCTCAAATTCACTTTGTAACTAATCATTTTGAATGAAACTTCATAAAAACTGAAGGAAGGACTGATTACAATTATTAAAAATTTACAGACGTTTCACAGTCCAGAGCAGCAGGTCCTACACAGCCTCATCTTAAGGTATTTCCGCGAACCATGCAAGGCAACAGGAAGAGGACCTTCAACAGTGAGTGGCATAAACAGCACTCATGGCTTGAGTACTCCCAAAGCCAAAGCTCTGCCTACTGTTTTGCATGTCGACACTTCTCTTTGCTAAACACCCCAGCATCTGTATTCACATCACAACTGGGATTCTCTCATTGGAAAAAGGCAATGTACAAAGATGGTGGATTTAAAGTACATGAAAAGTCAGAGGGTCATGTCAATGCCATGTTTGCATGGGGTGAGCACAAGAAGGCAGTAGTAACATCTTCTTCCCTACGTGATGCCCTGAATGAAGCATACAACAAGAAAGTCCAAGAGAATCGAAAATACATTAAAACAGTGGCTGAAGTACTTCTTTTGATGGCAACACAAAACATTGCACAACGAGGTCACTGTGAGACAGAAGAGGCAGATAACAGAGGAAACTTTTTCGAAATTTTGGAAATGACTGCAAAGCATGACCCAGTGGTACAGAAAAAAATGAAGGGAAAGCAGAATGCCAAGTACACAAGCAGTGTAATACAACATGAAATCCTAGAATGCTTGGCAAATATGGTCGGTGAGGAGATAATTCAGGAAGTGAAGGAAAGTGAAGTGTTCTCTGTGATTGCTGATGAAACCAAAGACCTGAAAAAGAAGGAGCAGCTCTCACTAGTACTTAGGTACTACTACAATGGGGCAGTACACAAAACTTTTCTTGACTTTCAACAAGCCGCACGATTAGGTGCAGAAGGACTCAAGGACAAAATCATCCACTGTTTGGAAAGATATGGACTTGAGTACAGATCCAATCTTGTTGGACAAGGCTATGACAGAGCTTCAGTAATGAGTGGGAAACACTCTGGAGTGGCAGAGAGAATAAACACAAAACATGCAGTTTATGTACACTGTAATGCACATTGCCTGAATTTGGTACATATTGATACTGTGAAGGCAGTCCCAGAGGCTGATTGCTTTTTTGCACTCCTGCAGCAGCTTTATGTGTATATGTGTGGGTCCTATCTATGTTCACCATAAGTGGCTGGATGTGCAGAAGGAAATGTATGAAGGTCAGCCGAGGGAGTTGCAGAAGCTCGGTGACATGAGATGGGCATGTAGATACTTGACCTGCAGGAATCTAATTACCGATTACCTGCTGTACTTCGTGTTCTGCATGAAATTGCTACAGAAAATAGTGGGGAAAGATCTGTAGATGCTCGAGGTTTGCTGACTCAGCTAGACCTAACCTTTGTCATTTTCTTGCAACCTTTCGAAGGCTCCTTGGGGATGCAAAGGTGCTGTCTGACACCCTCCAATCTCCTTCACTTGACCTTGCCATGGCAGTGGGTTTAGTAAGTGCACTCAATGACTTGTTTCAGGGGTACAAAAGTGAAACATTTGTTGACAATCTGTGGAAAGGTACTCTAGACACTGCAACAAAGTGCAGTATAGCAATTGAAAATACAGAGAAAAAGAGGTCTCAAAAAGTTACTTCCAGACTTGGTGGGTCTATCATAACCTCTACATTGGGTCAGCGCAAATGTAGCGATGGTGACAAGGATTCCTTCAGGAGGACAATCTTCTACCCTATTGTGGACACCATACTTGGAGAGTTAAACTGGCGCTTCTCCAAGGTGATATAATGAGAAGAATACAAGCTTTGGACCCCAAAAGCACAAGTTTCCTTCAAGAGGAAGCAGTCTTTCGCCTGGAAGAAATTTATGAAAGTGACTGTGACGATCTCAGTCATGAACTACACCAGACAAGTAGGCTTTTGCAAAGAAAATAGCAAAGTGGAATGCCGAACTTGTCCGGTATTGTTGAACTTGCAGTGTTCCTTGAACCTCATAAGGATGTTTTTCACATCACCTCTATTGTACTTTGTTTCTATTATTAGAATCCTATATTGTTCATGAAAGTTTGAAGGTTTACATAGTATATACTTTGTTTGGAGTTAAGATTTGTTTGGTTTATGTTACAATTGTTTATGTACATTTCTCACAAGTTAATTTATGAAGAAGCATCTTAAGCCTTTATCATTCTAAGCCTTAACTGTTTGATTTGAATAAATTAATAAGTTATGCTTAATCAAAGCCAATGTTTCAATTTATTCCTTCATCACAGTCCTGGACATGAATACTGTCTGGGTTGAAAACCACATGTTGTACATTTTCATACATCACAAAGCATCCTATAGAATGATCTTATTCAGTCATCAGGCCATCATCTGTGTCACCTGTATTGTAAGAACAAACCAAAAAAAATCTAATTCCAGTATCTCCAACAAATGATATCTAAGCTAAATAATGACATAAACTAAGCATGTAAAGAACAACAAATAGTTCAGTTTTTTTCCTTACAAGCTTAGTTCATCTTTTGCTTACAGATACACTTTTTAATAAGGCCTATCTTTAAGTATTAAGCTTTCATTTGAGTTTTTTGTTTTCTTCTGTTTCCTGGATTGCTGTGTTTTTATGTAACCACAAGATGCGCCTCAATTAGTGAAGCAAACACAGGTAACAATAAAGGTGACACAGATGATGGGCTGATGAATGATTAATAATATTCTATAGGATGAATTAAGAGCAGTTGAATTTTGCTACCCTAATCTAACTTGTGAAGAGATGAGGACTTTAATCCACTACAAGGAAATGGCTCTTAGAAAATGTGTAACCTATCCTGAACATAATTATTGAGTCAAAATAGACCTATTAAAATAACCAGAGATTCCTGAAGACTGTGATAGGTGGAAATGGAATTAAAAAAAATACTTTTTTTTTTAAGTTTTCTTTACCAGCATAGACACCTTTTTTTGACAGTTACGAGACAGGAAATCATGGGAGAGAGAGGGGATGTGACATGCAGCAAAGGATAAAGGATAATCTTCGCTATACCATGGCCACCCCACACTAGCTTTGTGACCCATCTTAGCCACCCCAGTAAAAATGTCCTGGATTCGCCACTGTTGGAGAGTGCTTCTTTATAAGAAGTGAGCCTTTGAGGACTTGGTGGGTGAAATTTGTTGACCTTGGGCAGAGCCCCTGTTTCCAGTCTTTTCACATAGTTAAGCTAAGATAACTTGCTACTAGCTGTAGCTTCATACTTCGCCTGCCATACAAATATCAGGTTGTTAATCAGCTCAATTTACTCTGTGCAACAAAATTAAAGATGCGGTTGCTAAGTTTGAAGTAAACTTTCTCTTCCATTCTTGTACGACTAGCTCACTAATAGCAATGTTTTGTCATAGTTACAACTTTACAACCTACAGCCAAAGAATTGCATGGAAATACATTACAGTATAGAAGTCAATAATATCTATCTATCTATATATGAATATATATATATATATATATATATATATATATATATATATATATATATATACACACACAAGATAGTAGATGTTTTGTCCTAGTTACAACTTAACAAACTACAGCCAAATAATTCAATAAAAAGCCAATTCCCTCTGTCCCTCTTATTATATGTTAATCAATGTGTGTGTTAGGATGCTGAATCTGTAGAGGATGTACAACATTAGGTCCATTAAGCCATCAGACAGACACAACCTGGTTTTTATGGGCCACAAAGAGTTTTTTTTAAAGGATATTACCAACACTGAGATTGATGGAGTGATGTGGGGACAGAGGGGAGAGGGATGGGAAGATGGGGTAGAAGGCCATAGATGAGTGTGAGTAACACACACACACAGACACACACACACACACACACACACACACACACACACACACACACACACAGATTCCACAAGCAGCCTGTGTGTGGGTGTTGGCTGTATGCTGGTCAGAGTGTACTGGGATGAATTGAATTCACTGTGAGAGCCTTTAGCTCAACACTGTCCTCACATGGTGGAGCAGAGAATAACATAGCAATTACATAATAGGAGAGCTTTTGGTAAATGGTTTCCTCTTAAAGCCAAGAGTCTATTCAGATCTATTTCACTCACTCAAAGAACCATTCCCTACAATCTGGCCATTGTTGTCCAAATTTTTGCCCTCATGACTCTATTTCGTTCAAAGTTTCTCTCATACTTAAGCACAGAAGCTTAACCCACAAAACTCCCTCACTTTTACCTGGACGACATCAATATGGTAACCACCTAGACATAAAGTTTATTATATTATATGGCTAACCTGCAGGTTAAATTCCCTGGTCTGCATTGGAGTGGATTGACCAATCAACAAGAACTAATAGACTGCAATTGTGAAGTGGTCAGTTGGAAACAGAGCAGTAGGCTACACAACGTGTCCTATCTTTATAATAAAAAAAATAAGAATTCCTTCTCATACAACCAGCCAGCCACATATAAAACAGACCCTCTTTTATTTCCTACATGGTGAAAAGTATGTGAAAAATAGAGAACTGCAGTCCTAGTCATAATGTGTTGAAAGGGTACAACTGTTGTCTAGATATAACTAAGGAGGTTAGTGCATTAAAAGTCTCTGATTTTACTGTCTACCCCATGTCGCGAGCGAAGTACTGCGCTTGTTGGATTAACCTTACATTTATTCGACTCCAGTTGCTACCTTGCATCAAAAGTTGCTAGCAGCTAGCTAGGTAAACTTTACAGAGCTGTCTGCAGCCCCCTCAGACCTGCTGTCTACACTTCTAGGCAAAACAATGCAAAACGACATTACTGACGTTCGGCCAGTAATGGGCAATTCCTGTTGAATCGCTGGAAACTGGTTTATGGGCCGTCATTAAATTACTTAGCATAAATATATAAATACAAAATAATTGCAGTTTTTTCAATATCTTCCATGTCATGTGACCCAGTGACTCAAAACCAGCAGCAGATAGTATTACTAAACTGGAGAAATGAGACACACGTTTTTTTTAATCGTATTTTAGTGCTTCCTCTATTTTATGTGTCAGTAGTTTCCATGTCATGTGACCCACTGACTCCAAACCAGCATCAGATTGTATGAGTACATTGGACGAATAAGACACAGCTCTTTCTATTGTCTTTGGGTGCTTCCTCTATTTTATATGAATATTAATGATTATGATTTTTAGTCAATAGCTTCCATGTCATGTGGCCCACTGACTCCAAACTAGCTGTATATAAGCAGCGGTATATCAAATAAATTAGATCAAACAAATAGTTTTTTTTTCGCATTGTGCCACTTCATTTTTTTAAGGCTTATGATAAATATCAAAGAAAATTAAGCTGAAAATTAACACAAATATCGAACTTTGTTTCTTCCCAGTTCAAGGCACATTTGTACAATGATCTGGTCTCAGCAGATGCCTTGAATCTGTTGGTTGTTATGTCATTTGTAAGAATGAGACTCATTTTGTAAGTCTCAATATGTCAAGTTTTTTTTCAAAAAACCTCACCAGTAGTCACCATTTAAAGGGTTATTTTTAAAAAAAATTCTCGCTACAAAAATATCTAAGGGAAACACCCATATTTTTTTGTAATTGTAGGCCTACACATTACACCTGGGGCCTCATCAGGGCAGGGGGTTAGAAGGGTGTTTGTAATAATTTCTCCCCCTTACAAGTTAAAAAAACTGAAAACTATACATTTGTGTCGAAAGACAACTGTGTGGTTTGTTGGCATAGTTTTTGTGTTCTGTGCACTCCAGTTACTTTAGCTTTTGAACAACAAAGCTGGGGTGGCATTCCAAGTAGAGCTGTATCCAAATGTTGTTGTTTCACATTGAAATATAGTCTGTAACTATTATTTTGTTATATTAGCAAAAATTGTCATTATGATCTGTCAGAAGAATAAGACACAGGTCAACGGTGATTAAGTTCACTGTCTGTGGCTCCAACCAGTGGCTGTGATTTGGTTTGCAGGAATCCACCGCTCCCGAATCAACACAACCAATCGCAGACAAGGTGAGTGTCTGAGAAGTGTCAACATACTCTTGTATACGCTGTTGGCAGCCCCCCTCCCTCACGCAGTGCCCCTCCCTTGCACAGCGCTTGCTCGCACCTTGTCAGATATGTTCAAGCTCAAGCAGAAACTGCGAACAATGGCAGAACAGAGCAGAGAAAAGAAGGCTGACGAAGAAAAGCAGTGTAAAAAGAAGAATTGGACCGAGCCTGAGAGAAAACTAGGATAAATATTGGAGCGTCATTTCAGAGGTGGAGGAGCTGCAGGATTTATAAGGACTCAAGAGTGATGCAGAGTTAGCCACTTTTCTGCTGGACAAGTAAAGACCCCTGGTTGATATATGTTTAATTCTATTTTCAACCACAAGGCTAAGATGGCGGTGGTTACATTGATACTTACAATAGTGCATATCGCCTTACGATGTTGCAGTTGAGCTATGTAGCTTGTTGGTAAATCTAGCTTGTTAGCTTGTGTGTTAACTTCAGTGTTTAGCTTTGTTTTTATGGCTACTGGTTAGCAAAAGTGTATTTTAAGTGACAAGACAGTTATAACGTTCATTTTGTGTTCAGTACGATCTGAAGCGGTTGAAATAGTTTAGAGAAATAACAGCATGGCGTTGCACCAGGAAATGATTAAAAATAGAGCTATTTGCAACACCCTAAGCTGGTGGAACAACCTTAAACTTGAAGAGGTTTGTCAGGTTGTCAGAGGTTAGCTCAAGTCCTGCCTGTGCAGCTACATTTCATTTACTTCCGTGAAAGACTGAATCCACAGTCCACATGGATGTGAAAATGTACATATGCATCCTGTTCTCTTCTATGATTGCACTGCATCATTAATTACCCCAACTAAAAGCAAGCTTTTATGGAACCATCTCAGATTATACTGTACAAAATAAACACATGATCATGTGTCTTATTTTACAGGGAAAAAATAACAGTTCCTAGTCAACAATATCAGATATTACCATTGGCTTAAAGGTGAGATATGAAACTCTGTTTTCAGCGACTTCTGCTTACACGTTATGGAGCCCTGGTGGGACAACCCATATCCCAGTTTAGGCATTTCACTTCTTGCAAAATGTAGTAAAACAGTAGAAGAAAGAGAAACAATATGTCTTTGTGTATCTTTCAGTATTTGTTTTATGACTGAATTAACATATTCCCTGGTTGTATTCCTGACCTTAACCCTTTTTAATGCACTGGACACAAAGCCAGGGTTTCTGGGTTAAAGCCCCTGTACAGACTTTTCATTTAGTGTTGATTTTGGCGGCCCCGCTGGACGAAAGCGGTAGTGTTTTGCCGGAATGAAGACTGCATTTCCCATGAGCTCTAGCGCCCACTGTCGTGAAGACGTTTGTCTGGCCGTCGCGTGTAGATTTGTTTTGGAAACGTCGGAAAGAAGACGGGACTTGCTTTGAAAACTTTTTTTGTTTTATTTTAGCAGCTATCTGCAGCGTGCATATGGACGAGGTTAATGTGTCTATTTGTATTTCTACTTAATATAATATGCCGCCGGTGAAACAAAGTAATTGGAAAAAACTGCAGTAGCATTGCCAACATAATATCTTACGTTGTAAGCTAACTGTATTACCGTGATGTCTGTGACATAGGCTAAACATGCAAAGACTTCACTATTGTTACTGTGTTTAATGCTGCTGTTGCACTGCAATTTCCCACCTATATATATTACCCACGGTGCTACAGAGCTAGCGTTACAGCAAAGTCACAGTGATTGTGATGGATGTTTTGTTCTAAGTAAGAAACTGAATCATTTATAATGACAGAGATATTACCGATGCATCGTTGCAGGTTGGCTGGGCTGATACACACAGCTGAAATGGATGCGTGATCTAAGACGTTTGTTGTCGTTTTCACAAGTGTAGTATCTAGAGCTAATCTAGTGGTAACGTTAGCCAGCTTTGTTGTAACAACATAAATTCATGTATTGCTGTAAACTATGTCCCGCATTACATTTCATAAATGAAATAAAATTTACAAACCTGTCTAGGAGGAATCGGGCGAATTCTGGATCCGACCCTCCCTTCAAGCCCCGCAACTCTCTCCATCTCTGGAAGGAATCGCCAATGTTTATCCGTGTTTTAGCCCTAGCTCGATCGGATTCCCTCTTGGCCTTTCGTTGGTCTTCGGTTCGAATTATTTTTCTTTTCTTTGTCTCATTATCAGCCATGACAAAAGTTTTAGCTCGGTTAGCACTGGCTAGCGTAGCAACAAAACAGCTACACCGTATCCTGAATGTCGTCAGTTCCGGTCTGACTGCCGTAAATCGTTCCGTCAGTGGTCCGACCTGACCAATGCCTTTCAGAGGTATAGAATTAGACTACTTAGAAAAAGCGTATCTTCACGCTGATGGGCTCATTTGCTGTTGTAGGTAACAGAGACACATAAGCAGAAACCAGAGACTTTTCTATATCCAGTTAAAAACTCCGTACAGGAGCTTTAATAGAGACGTTTAAGTTATAGTGGACGCAAATGTTGGCCTTGTTAGGAAGCGAGTGTGGTCGGACCATTACATTGGACCCTTGTGGTTGTTGCTGAAAATGATGTATGAAATATCTGCTACCAATCCTGATGGCCCCAAACCTCACAAGTCTATGAAATGTTGACTTTAACTTATAGACAAAAAAACCCCTATAATTATATGGAGAGAGAGTGGCCAGCCTTACTGACAGATGTCAAGAGGCAGGGTACAGGTTTCTATTTTTGCATTTTAATGCCCAAGCCTAGAAAGCCTAGAAAAATAGAGAAAAGAGGAGGAATGAATGAATGAATATGAATGAATGAATCCCAATATAGAGGTATGTTACAAACAATACCGTGTTGTATGAAGACTTTTTCTTTTGTACAAGCTAGGTTAAATTAAAATTAAGCAAAACTAGGGAATAATGTTATATAATGAAGGTATGTTGGCTGCTAAGATGGTTAACTGCAGCTGCTGCTTAGTGTTCCTCCTCCTACATAGATTTTAGACATTGCGCTGAAATTCACATACCAATATGGACAAACTAAACTATATTGTTGGGCATGTGTAACTAATTGTAGTGCAACCTCTCTTATTTTATTTATGCAAATTCACATGTAGGGAATATTTTTTGATGTTGATCCACTGGTGCAAATAGTAGTCTCCAGGCTGCAGCAGTTGTCCTTCTCTTATTCTCGTATTCTTATTTGTCCCTGATGCACTGCTGTGATATTTTTAATATTTTCAAAATTGTTGTTGTTATTATTTTTATTATTACTGCATCTTACAGTTTAACCGTGATACTTCTCAAATGCAGGTTAAATTAAATAAATCTTATTTGTAAAGTGCCTACTTTATATGTAGAAGGGCTAGGCTGTATTTGAAAGATGATGATCATTACTGGGGACTCTACTGCACTCGGTAATCGACTCACAGGGCTTCCCCACAACAAGGAAGACTTCTCGGGTGGTGAGTTTTGTTTATCTTTTCTGACAAATCCGGCAACAATATCAAATGTTTGATGCCTCGAAATATGTGCTGGGACCCTGTTTCTAATGTTGCTGAAGTTTGGTGCTGTTCTGAGCATTTTTTGTGGCTTTTTGATGGCAGTTTATACTTGGACCCATTTACTGCAATGTATTGTTGTCGTGCGGTCATTTCTGAGGATGCTAAAACTACGCAAGCTAGCGGTCTTCAAACTTTATCTCTCGAGGGGGGATCCTACTTGGTGTCACGGTGTGTTAGAACATGGATTAAACTTACACCGGAATATCCCTTTAATTAAACAATGCTGCTATTGTCTGAAGTAAGCTAGCAAGCTAACACTCTGTTCTAACAACGGTAAGTGCAGTGCATTAAACTATTAATTTCATTCACTTCATCACATTGACGTGACTGTACCTGTATCTTCTTCACATTTTTCTTCCTCTTCTTTCCTTCTTTTCTTTACCATGGCGCCAGATGGTTTCAGTCGTTGGGACATTGTGATGCTGCTACAGTATCAGTAAATCTCTCTCTTGGTCTTGGGGTCTTGGTCAGATGCAGGCAGCTGGCCTCACAGACCCATCGCCCTCACATAAGGCAGGTACAGAGGAACGAGCCAGGAACCCAAAAAAAGGCCTCTCCATTATTTGATAGTCTTTGATATGAAGTTATGTTGCTGTGGGCATAACTAATATTTTGAAATAGTAGTAATAGGACTGGTAAAAAATAGTTTTTGTTTTTTTTTATGTTTTATTATATTTTTTCCTCCCCCACCTCATTGATGGTGTGGTCTTTGCTTGTGGAAAAAGGCAAAAAAGTATTTGTTCATTTCAGAGAGTCAATGTGAGAATTGTATGGACAAAAGAGGAGACCTTGGACACAAGTGCTTCAGTGGACATGCAGGTGTTCCCAGTGCTGAGGATGGCCTTCTCTGCTCCTGATGAAGGTGTAGATTCCGCTGCTGTTAGACTGAGAAAGACAAAAGGGATTTCTACACGGTAGAAGCTATTTCCATTCAATGTACAGAAGTACTGCTGTTCTACATCTTCATGAGCTCCAACTTGAAAACATGCCAACAAACGTTTTCCATAGAAATCTTGCCTCATACAGCCTTTGTCAGAGGACAGTAAGAGGAAACCACTTTCTGCAGATGAAAACAGTTAAACAGGCATTAATTCTAAACAAACTTTGGCTTTCCAGCACCCAGCATGAATGACCAGCTGTCACAATCCAGATCTCCCAGGCTGGCTCTCTGCTAAATCCTACAGCTGTTCACTCACAGTCTAGCTGAGCATGTATCAGAGGAGTGTGCTGGAAATAGAAACAAAGCATTTTGTTCCATCCAGACAGAAACTCCCCTCCTCGTCTATTCTTACATTTTGCTGCCTCCCCCTCCCTTTAGCACTCACATTTCCCTGCTCTTTCCTCCCCAACCTTCTCTCTCTACCCTCAACACCAATCCATCTTGTTTGAGGATGGATGGAGGTGGATCTTGATAGACAGCAGCTGGTGATCACTGTCAGGGCGCACCTCTCTAAGCACTATCATGGAGCACAGCCATAGCAGTACTGTATAGCTCCCAAAGTAAAGGGGAAATTGGTTGCTTCAGGTAACTCCAAACAATCAGACCATAAAAAAAACATCCACAGTATGAAATGAATTAGCAATACTTAATTTAGTCCTTTGGATTTATGCAACAACTATTAATATCTTTAGACATCTGACTTCTTTATCATGTGAATAGAAATACTTCTAGCGTGAAAGTCTGACTGTTATGGCTTTCGAGTACTCAGCTATTTTTAAAATTATTATTATAAATTATTATGGAAGACGATCATAAATTATCATCTCTGGATTAAGGCATACACTGGTCCATGAGGTTGTTAAATTTTAGTTAGGAAACAAGACTTACAGCTGCACTAATCAATAATCTATTATTAATTTTACACTAGCAAGAATGATGAGAGGTTCACTCTGGTGAAACACATTTATTTTTCTTTGTTGGAAAATGGGAATACAGTTCAGTTCAGAAGAGCACTGTTTCTGCATGTGTACTTGAACTCAATTATCACATACTGAGGCTCCTACTCTAAATATTAGGTACAAAACACGTACAAATCAGGTGCAAAATCCCATAAACACATATGATAATCTGTACTGATCTAAATCCTCTGTTACCGGTAACTTATGCTGTTTCTACCTGATAAGTACTCAAAAACATTCAAATCTCTCTGTTACAGGCTTTACAGTTAAGTAACAATAACAGGATAAGCTGGGTAACTAATCTTTTCCAGTACATACATGTCAGCAATATCTAACTCATCTTGCATTAAAAAACCATAAAAGTATTTGAACAATGTTCCACTGTGTCTACTCATATGCACTTTTTTTTATTACCCTTTATGAATCATGCCTTATGAATATACATCAAACTTATTCATATTTTTAACTAAAACCACTCACTGGAATTGTCTTTCTCATTGTAAACCACAATGCAGTAAAGCATTTTAACACTCTTGTGTGGACACTTATTATAAAAACCCAGTTGTAAAATAAAACTTAAGACCAAAATATCTCTGATGACATAGCATGGCATTAACACAGGCTGTAGCATTAGCAAGCTAGCAACGATTAGTATATCAGCATTTCAAGATACACACACACACACACACACACACACACAATAGCTCCTTAGCCTGCACATTGGTACATGGCTAAAGATCCGTAATGTTGCTCTACACAGTTTATTCTGTTTATTCCTGAGAGCCCGGCTTTGGGTGCAAAGTTTAACTTGTAGAAGGTCATTTGATTTAAAGTAGACTATGCTCATTGGTTTACCTACTGGTTTATGCATGGTGGCTACAGGGAGCGACTCAGATAACGTCAGATATTTCATTGATAGGCAAAGGATACTCAAGAATAGAAAAATAAGGACAATACAAAACAAGATTCAACAGAGAGAGGACACTGATGATGACAGGTTTGAGTGTCGTGGCTAGTGCAACATTCTGTGTCCGGAAACTCTGTTGTGGCGAGGAATATAACAAGGTGTGAGCGATGGCAGCAGCTGCCAGCATATTATTGAGACCAGCATTGCCAAATCGGAGAAGTGAACACAACTATGGATGAATATGTCGTGGCATGTAATTTCAGTGACTGATGACAACTGAAGAGATTGTACTACAGCACTATTGATTCAGTGCTTGGTGAAATGGATCACAGATTCAGTGAGTGCACCTCACAGCTGGCTAGTGCGCTTGTTGCATTTAAGTGCATTGAATCCAGAAAATGACACCTTTCTTAATGTAAAAGTTGTGAAGCATATGATGGACCTGTCGCAATCACGTGTAGTCGAGACAGCGGATGAAGTAGAGAAAAACAAAAACAATCACAGCCTATTGAGAGGGATAGGACTACACATCACATCCTGTCAAAGTACCAAACACATCTGATCACAATAACAAGTGTACTGACTGCTTTCAGACATGCATTAAAATGAAACTCTCGCCAAAATGCAACCTTGGGTTTTTTTGTGAATGTATAGTCAAACCTTCGTGTAAAATCATAATAAAGAGGAAAGAGGCACTTTTAAGATTTACCGTGGTTTCGTTTTCGGGTCAAGTTCATTTTTTCAGTGCAAGGGGCACTCTTACGCTAGCATAAAATCCCTATTTTTAGAACACTAAGAAGGCTCAACACAACACAAAACTTTGCTCGTAGTATCACCAGGGTCTCTACACATGAACATGAGCATTGAGAACATTGTTTGAGTACATAGAGATTACTAAAAAGAAAGTTTTTCTAACAACTCACCTTAGCAGTGGCTTGTTCCGCTCCCAGTTGTCATGGCAGCCGAGAAGTATCGATCTCCGAATGTGATGTAACATAGAGCAGGGGTTCTTAACCTTTTTGACCATAAGGCCCAATTCTTTCAGTGCAGAGTGGCCCAGGGCCCATTCAATTTTAACACTGTATGGGTTTAATTGATCTCACTCTTGGTTTTATTTGTACTCAATAATAAACCAAATCCACTTACAGTTTAACATGGTAAAACCTTAATAAAGTTTTATAAATAATAAAATTACATGATAAAATGTAACCACCACAAAGATTTTTATTAAACTTCTATTAACATATTGTGGCGAGCTGGAGCAGAAGAAAGTCTCACGAGACAGATCTTGAATTTCAACACAGGTCCAGTGCTACTGCCGCAGCAAGGTGCAGGGACCACAGATTTATTCACTCCATCAGACACAAACGTTTGATGCACATCACCACCTGCCCGGTCATGGTGGCACACTGTAAAATCAATGTCTATGGCAATTCAACATCAAACATCCTCAGAACACAACAGGACACAACAACAACAGTCAGAACATGTACAGGAAGCATCAAACTGAAACATATCACAACAACAGTCTCATTTACACTTGAGAATTCGCTCCCATGAGCTGCAAACATTACTCCTCGGATACATTTACTTTGTACCTTGTAATAGATACAGAAGTATCTGCTGCTGTATCTCCAGACTACACAGCAGCTTCACTCCCCAGACTGCAAGACTCCTCAATTCATCATCAATATCCGCCATGAAAAATATTTGGTCTTTTGTAGCATGAAGGAAGACTACAACTTGCATTTCATTTTACAAACTTTTGAAACCTTTTGAATTGTACAAACTATATATTCAAACAGAAAATCCTCAGTTTGGTTTAAAAACATGCTAACAAAAGGCTTTTTATTCCGGACTGTCTGGCACCATTTCTTTGTTTTCCCACAGATACATTTCCATGCTCCAGTTCAATAGAGTAGGTTTGAATGATCTGCAAAGGTTTCCACTTAACCACTGAATAAATGTGGCAGCTCCTGACAAAACTGAATGATCCATTAGACAGCTGCAACAACTGAACTTACATTTAAACAACAACAACAACAATAACAGTCTCATCAACACTTTTCGCTCCCATGAGCCACAAACGGTACTCCTCCGGTCACTACAATATGCTGATAATTCATGGAACAATTCAAGCTAAAAAAAATGGAAAGGTTTAAGTCAGGCTTATTCATAAAAAAGACAAATCTTTATATTTGACTTTTAACAAAAAAGGAGGGACTCAGAATAAAAATCAATCAACCAATTAATAAAAAAGACAGTGATAAAATAAATACATTCAAAATGATATTTAAATTAAATAAATAAATAAAATGGCAATAAAATAAAATAAATAAAATAAAGTGCAAATGACATTATAGTCTTAAAATTAATTTAACAATTGCTTCAGCAGTCTTCATTTTTGCATGGCAGAACCAGATATTGCTCTTTATATATTTGACAAATGAACAAACAAATCAATGAACAGGAAAACAGTCAACATATTTAAGAAGCTACAACTACTTTTGTATCTTCACCTCTTAATGAGATACTTGGGCCTGCCTCTGAGACACAATGAGATCCAGTCTGGGTGGAATGGGGGAAAGGCTCACTCTCAGCCTCCAGTGTTGCTCCGAGTCTGTTTTGGGCTTTGGTCTTGGTTGTGGCCACAATGGAGAATCCTGATTCACACAGGTATGTAGTTGTGAATGGGAGAAGGAGTTTCCCAGCCCTCAGTGCAAGACATGGGTACTCCTTTGAGACAGCAATCCAAAAGGAGCCCAGGTCCAGTTTGCCCCACTGCAACTTTAAAGTGCTGTCAGTGGAAATTTCCAGAAGCTGGGATTCCAGATGTGAGGGCAAAGCAACATCATTTGCAGTGGGATCCACAGAAAATGGGTCCAAAATCCACATGTCCCTCTCTGGGATCCTCAGCAAAGTATTCATCAAACTTCTCCGCCAGTTGTGAGAGATGCTGAGAGACTGAGTCACTGATGTTCACCTGAGGGGAGTTTTTTCAAAATATCAGACAAAAGTGGAAACATGTCCATCCTCTTTTCCTGTGCCCTCTTGGTCCACAAAGCAAGTTTCCTCTTGAAAGCTTGAACTTTGTCTGCAACAAGAAACATGTTGCTGTTTCTTCCTTGAAGAGAGATGTTCAGCTGGTTCAGGAGTGAAAAAATGTCACAGAGGTAGGCAAGTTTTGCTGTGAACTCTGTGTTTGCATAGTAATATGCAAAAGGAGAATTTTTCTCAGTGAGAAAAGTGAAGACCTCATTCTTCAGTTCAAACAAACGCTTGAGGACCAGTCCTCTTGAGAACCATCTCACTTCACTGTGATAGAGCAGCTGGACATGATCTGCTTCTATGTCCTCACAAAGCTTGGCAAAACATCTGGAGTTCACAGCATTGTTTTTAATGAAGTTGATGGTTTTAACACTCACAGTCATCACCTCGTGGAACTCTGGTGACATCTTTTTAGCTGCAAGGCTCTCATGGTGGAGAAAACAGTGTGTCCATTTAGCTTCTGGTGCACGATCCAGGATCTGTCTGATGACACCTTGATGAACCTCCACGTTCCAGAGCGGGATGGTCAGCAGCTTCTTGGCAGCGGCCTCTCCGATCATCTCACGGCACATATCCACAGCGGCAGGGAGAACCAACTCCTCCGCTATGGTGAATGGCTTCTTGCTCTGTGCCAAATGTCTGGCTACGAGATAGCTGGCTTTTAATGCACATTTACAGTCGCCAGTCAGTGACACAATTGACCTTTTCTGCATCTGCAGTCCATTTTTTTTTCTCCTAAAAAAATCCACTGGCTTTTCCACCAGTGTTGGATGCTTGGTCTCTAGATGCCGCTGTAGTTTTGAGGGCTTTAATGCTTCATTAGACAGCGTCATACCACACTCCACACACTGGGCTCTCGGCTCTGACTTCACTACCTCCGTTTATAAAGCCATACCTGATGATGTCCAGATTGTACTTGCGTACAATTTTAGTCTTTTCTGGAGGGCCGGCACCACTTTTGTCTTCATTTTTTTGTTTAAGAAACTTCTCCATCACTTTTGATATCATGCAGGTGAGTGGCAATCTGAATGTCTTCTTCTGTTCTTCTGTTAG
Organism: Sparus aurata; assembly: GCF_900880675.1. Lineage (NCBI taxonomy): Eukaryota > Metazoa > Chordata > Actinopteri > Spariformes > Sparidae > Sparus > Sparus aurata. The sequence goes on along the minus strand of NC_044207.1, from coordinate 5,028,262 downwards.
CTTCATATGCAACTTACTGACGCATTACCACCACGTGTGGTCGGAAGCTGCATTGCAACTGAGCGTCTCATGGGTAACAGCTTTTTTCTGGTGTCTTCAGTTGATAACCTATGCAGTCCCTAGGCCCTCGCTGCCCACAGGTGCAAAACCGAAAGTTTTTTGTGGCCTTCTAGGTGGCGCTCGCGGCCCAAGTTTGGTTAAGAATCACTTACATAGAGGACAGTTAAGGTGGACCACTAAAGCTTAGTTCCATATAAATGCACGGATAATTTATTGTTTTCTCATTAGCGAAAAACAATATTGACCTTGAAGTTGAAAAAGGAGCCTCATATAAGAAACACTACTAAAATAAAAAGCCAGAAAAGTCACGTGAGATATCGCGTGGATAGTTGTTGCCGGCACACTTAGCGGTCCACCTAAAAGGGATATTCCGGTGTAAATTTAATCAATGGTCGTACACACCGTGAAACTGCGTTTGACTAAAGTTTGCAGACCGCTAGCTAACGTAGTTTAGTAGTAATGATAATCATTGAGCTGTGGAACTCTACTGCACTCGGTAATGGACTCTGAGGGCTTGAAACAAGGAAGGCTTCTCAGGTGGTGAGATTTGTTTATCTATTCCGACAAATTCGGCAATGATATCAAATGTTTGATGCCTTGAAATATGTGCTGGGACCCTGTTTCTAATGTTGCTGAAGGTTGGTGCTGTTCTGAGCATTATTTGTGGCTTTTTGATGGCAGTTTTATATTTGGACCCATTTACTGCAATGTAATGTTGTCGTGCGGTCGTTTCTGAGGATGCTAAAACTACGTTAGCTAGCGGTCTGCAAACTTTATCTCTCGAGAGGGAGTCTAACACAGTTTCACAGTGTGTTAGACCATGGATTAAACTTACACCGGAATATCCCTTTAAATCTCGTCCATGTTACGTCACATTTGGAGATCAAAACTTCTCGGCTGCCATGATGACTGCGAGCGGAGTAAACATCTGCTAACGTGAGTGGTCCAAAAACGTTGCTTGGACTCTGTGTACACAATGTTCTCAATGCTAGTGTCAGGCACGTGCACACATAAGGCCCAAGGGGTGCTTGAGCCCCTGCCCTTTTTACCTTGTATTAAAAAGTACCCTTTTTGTGTGTTTTTTTAATGAATAAGTAAATTCCTGTTGAGCATAGCGATGTGAAAAAACGGCGGTTTAAAAACGCCACAGTTATCTACCGTACACATTTCGTATGTAATGTGGTGTTGTGAGTGAGCCTCAAGCCGCTTCTCTGTCCGCTGCAGCTCTACTCTGTCTCTCACAGAGAGAGAAAGAGACAGAGAGAGACAGAGAGAGAGAGAAAAGCCGTTGCCTCATCAGAACTTCACCGTGCACAAAGATGAGACATGAACATTTGTGAGTTATAAATCCATGAACATAACTTCCTTGTGGAGGCTAAGGAGCAGCTACTGTGCGTTAGTGTTGTGTCGGTTGCGAATGTGTCGTTTGAACGAACGGATCTTTTGAGTGAACGAAGTGAACAGAATCACTTTATTAACTGATTCGTTCCTTTCTCAGTTCAGTTGAGCTCAGTTGCGAGCATGCCGGCCGGGAGTGGAACTGCCGCGACTCACACAGAGAACTGTGATTTGTTCATGATTCGCGAACCTACTGCACACGGAGAACTGTCGCTGAGGACATGATTCTCGTTCACGTACTGTGCTGAAAGTGGGGCTGTGTCACTCACTCACTCACTCAGGGCAGAGGAGTTGATTCACGTTCAGTAACCGTACTGCTAAAATTACCGCTGTTTTGCTAACATCCGTGTAGCATCATGTTAAGTGATTTTACCAAGCACAGAGGACACTTTCACCGTGTAATAATTTTAGTGCATGAATACCACTCAAAGCAGCGCTGCGTCTCCCGCGAATGATTGTGTACTATAGTCCGTGAACACTTAGAAAGTGTCCCTCAGTAACTGAACGTGAACCTCAGGGCTGAATCACGTACTGAGTGACGGATCGTTTGGCTGCTTATCAGTTCAGGGAGTTGGAGAGCACTGAACGATTCGGTGAACAAATCATTTTAATGAACGGATTCTAGACATTCAGTACAGTAAAAAGAACTGTCGTTCCCATCACCACTGTGCGTTACGCTTGTGGTTCTCTGGGACCAACCTGACCGAGGGACGACAGCAGAACGAGACATCCCCATTGGTTATCGTATGGCTTTTCCACCTTTTCAACCTAGATGTGTCATAGCTCATTGGAGGATTTTTATTTATTTTTTTTCCTCCTAATCCGCCTATTCCACCCGCCTCTGCCTTTTCCACCTCTCCCTCCTTCTCCGTCTGGCTCCCAATAGAAAGTGTATGACTTTCGGGATCATTTTCCCCTTTATGCGCCTTTGGTATTCGACGTGCTTAAATATGAGTCATATTTCAGATAAACGCCCATTTGTGATTTTTAAGCGAGTTAATGAGAGTTAAGAATAATCTGACAGCTGTCTGAGCTCACTGTGACTTTGCTGTTGTAAACATTGCTGTTCCTACTAACAGTCACAGTAGTCATTTCTTGGTTTTGCAACATGTTTAGATGTGTAGCCTGTATTTCTAGTTTGCACTTGCCCTCCAATAAATAGCCTAATAATAAACCAGTGTTTCATTGCTTTTTAAGAATTGCAGCTGAATTGCATGTCTTCCAAATCTCATTTTATGATAATGTGAATAAACTCATGTTGACAATAATTTATTGACACAAAAGAAATGGCAATTGCATATCAGTCACAGCTATACATGATACACAGCTAAGAAGTTAGCTTTCTATAAGAACTTTGTTTATTAATTTTACATTAATTAATCTAAATATTATGTTATTAAGGCCTGAAAAAAAATGTGGTACTGCCCCTGCCCCTCTATAATTATGTGCACATCCCTGGCTCGTGTTCATGTGTAGAGACCCTGGTGATACTATGAGCAAAGTTCAATGTCGTGATGAGCTTTCTTAGTGTTTTAAGTAGCGATTTTGATACTAGCGTAAAAGGGCCCCAGGACCAGTGTTGGTCACGTTACTTTTAAATAGTAATTAGTTAGAGTTACTAGTTACTTCTCCCAGAAAGTAACTGAGTTAGTAACAGAATTACTCCAATATAAAAGTAATTAGTTACCAGGAAAAGTAACTCTTGCGTTACTTTATTTTCTTCCCCTTTTGAGCTCGGCATTGATTTTAATGTACTCTGCATCTATGTATTTAGAAAATGTCTTTCTGCATGGCGGACCGGCACCTGCTCTCCCTGGTATTTAGCCAATGAAGGAGTCTGAGTCAGCTGTTGATAACGGGAGCATGTTCTCAACAACATACCTGCCTATCATTGCATTCAGTTCAGTCTGTGTCACAAGTTTTAGTGAAGCTGGAGCAGAAACATCCAGCTTTAGCTGCTCGGACAGCTCCGTGTCCTTCTGTGTTAGCGGAGCTCACGTTAGCCACACCTGCTATCATCATCAACAGTGTCAACAACGGAGTTTTGGGCCACTAGTGTTGTAGAACCGCGTGCAGTTGAGAGATGCTTCATTAGATTAGAGAATCAGAATCAGAATCAGAAAAACTTTATTGTCCCCTGCAAAAAGCAGTGGAAATTCGTCTTTGACGTGTTCACAGATGTGCAGTTAACATAAAAACAGCAACACAATAAATAAAATAAAATAAATACAGTGCATACATGCAATACAGAATGAGGACATTAAAAAGGATTTTATAGTGCATTATTGATGATGTTGATGGCGGATGGGATGAATGATTTTTTCACTAAATTTGTCCTAGCTAGTGGGACCCTGTAGCGACGGCCTGAAGGAAGGAGTTGGAATGAGTTGAGGAGTGGATGTGAAGGGTCGTGTATGATGGAGGTGGCTTTGCGTCTGACTGCCTGTGTGTGGAGGTCTGAGAGGGAGGACTGTGTGGTGCCTGTTATTTTTCTTGCGTGTTTGATGATGCGTGACAGTTTGGATTTGTCTCTGACGGAAAGAAAGGTGTACCAGGATGAGATGTTGTAAGTAAGGACTGACTCGATTAGTGATCTGTAAACAACTGTTAAAATAAGAGTTGCTTAAAACGGTCGTGGACAAAGGAGGTTAAAGTAGTGTCTGTACTTTCACTTTGAAAACATTAACTTTCCCTCCGGACTCGCCATTTCTGCAGCTAACCTCTGCTAGTTTGTGTATGCGAGGCTGTGTGGTTTGTGTGTAAACCGAACACAGCCTCTGACTGGCTTACGAACTCTCACTCTACCTTAGAGAGCCAATCATCACCTCTGCCCCTGTCCTGCCCCCTCCCTCCTGCCTCACCGGAAAAAAATAAAGCAGCCCTGCTGCTCCGGTGGCTGAGAGCCGAGTCGGATGACAACAGCTTCAATGAGAATCTTCAATTTGTAATGCGCCACATTTTATAGTTGGTAACGGTAACGGCGTTGTAACAATGGGAAAAGTAATTCATTAGATTACTCCGTTACTGAAAAAATAACGCCATTAGTAACGCCGTTATACTTAAACTCTGTTACTCCCAACACTGCCCAGGACTCCTTTGAAAATGAGCTTGCCAAAAAAAAAAACTACAGTAAATCTTAAAAGTGCCTCTTTCATCGTAAAGATTAACCCTTGCCCTAACATGAACACGAGACAGCAGCAGGTGAGACAAACACCAATTGAATTAATAAGTCTTCAGTTGTTTTTTTAAACGCCTCAACAGAGACTGGACGGCACAACCAGTAAGCCCTGGTCAGAGGACCTGAATGACTTATCAAGGAGATAGGTATGGAGCAGCTCAGAAATATAGACAAGTGCTTGACAGTAGGTAGACGACAGGAAGAGGCCACTTTCTGGAGACAGCTCTTGCCTCCCAGAGCTTTTTTTTTTGTAGTCCCAGCATCAACCTTAGGTTATATCTGCTCCATTTTATCCAGAAAGCTTTTTTAATGCCTCAAATTGCTCATCACCTGTCACACAGAAGATGAATTACTTTACGGATACAGCAACATTCAAAAAGCTTCACTGTCCCCCACAGCCGACACACTCCCATTTGACGCCATTCTGCATAATGCCCTCAGAAGCGCAGTTTCCGCAGCTTCAACATATGTCTTTCCTCCTACCTGCCATTGCTGTAATGTGATGGTGTGACAGCACCGATGAAATATCTAGCAGATTTGAGATTTGGCTTTTCTTATATCTTGTACAATTGACAGGTGTTTTTGGAATAAATATGGCTCATGAACTTCATTTTACAAATGGCTTCAGAACACTAACTCACCATCTAATTCCTCCCACATGTAATCATAATGGGCCAGAGTCTGGTCAGGTGTACGCATTCTCTCATCAAGTTTTCCTGTTGTAATAAGACCCCAGGCCATCAATTTGTTGACTGTGGGGAAGTCTGAGTTGTCCTTAAAGAAAACAATCCCAAACTGTCTTTATTCCACCTTAACCTAATAAGCAGTGTTGAATAAAATAGCCTATCCAAAGTCATACTTGATCTTAAAGATTTTGTGATATAAATAAATGAAAAATAAATAAATACTTACTACTACTGATAGTCACCTTTATGAATAGTACTTGAGTAACGTATTATGTGATATTAAATGTACTTTAGAATCCTAAGTATTTTTAAGCAATAAATTAATCAAAAAAGGCCACATTTATTTGACCATGATTCTATTTATAAGAACAATCAAAGGGGATTGTCCATGTTCGGTCCTTCTCTGCTCCGTGGCTACAATGAACATAGAAACCTAGAAACCTGCTCGATGTAAACCAGGGATTATCTCATGCTTCTGAGGTCTACTGAGGCAGCAGGCTTTAAGCATTTAAGAGTGGAGCCATCAGCGCCAAGCATTATTGTATTCCATTTGTTGCAATGAAATGTTAAACTTATGATGACAGTGTTCCTGACTGAGCTGAAGCTTAGTGTTAGTTCATGAAGGACACAGAGGTCATACGTGCCAGCTGTAATCATCTGACTTCCTGCCAATAAGTAAAGATTATTCACTTTGTTGCACACCAATCACAGCAATTCTCACCACAAGGAGGTCCATTCTAAAATGGCTCACTTCTTGGTCATAACCGCTTCTACTCTAAAGCTACCACACACAACTGCTGCTGGAAAGCTTGCCGCCACCACCCCGGCCTCCACCTTACTAAATCTACATTATCAACTATACTGTTGAATCATTTTTGAAATAACTGTTATTTTTTTCAAAATGCAGTGCTTATTAGGGCCCGAGCAGGTCATCGACCTGTGAGGTCCCTATTGTAATTGTGCTTTAACTGCTGTTTTGGAAGCCTGAACATACCCCAAAACTCACAAAATTTTGAACATACGTCACACCTGGCAAAATTTTTTATAATTCAATGTCATTGGGCGTGGGCATGACCTGCAGGCTCTGTAGCGCCCCCTATTGTTCTTGCGTGCCTTCCACATGCGCATAGATGAACGAAATTCGTTACGCAGATTCCTCATGACCAGACGCACAAAAAAGTCATGGGACCGATACCGTCACTCCAACAGGAAGTCAGCCATTTTGATGTGTGGTGGCATTTTTCCCAAATTCATGCCTACTTTGAAAACTATCTTGTCCTAGAGCTTAAACACCACAGTCTTCACATTAAAACGTCTTAAGCCCTGGCCATATTTTCAGAAAAAATGCTGAAAAAGACATACCCAAAGTAAATGAAGAATTACTCCACTATAAAAACGTTCATATGCATGTTCTTGGTGTCCTTGGACATCTAGGGACTTCAGAATGTATTCCCAGTGTAAAAATGTTTGTGTCTGCCACTATGCCTGAGTAAATTGAAATAAACCAGTGAAAAAATGTGAAATTTCTATCCTCGCCTGATTTTCCCCCCTATTTGACAGAGGCTAAAACTATGCCAACAATGATTCCAAGCAGACAGATGCCATTGATTACCTTCAGCAAATTCTTGACTACATATTTCTCAAATTTGATAGAATTTGAGCAAAGGGCTAAGCCTCCACAAAGGTTTTAGTAAGGACCAAGCGGACACTCATTTGGGCACAATTTGGCACACTTTGTGCCAAAGTGTGCCAAATGGATTACTTTCCACTTCCCATGGAAACTGGCTGGGAAATACAACTTATGTCCATTAGACTAGTGTAATGCCATCTGCTGGAGCTTTTTGATATAACATTTACCTTGTGCTTCAGCAATTTGTACCATTGTGCATAATATTTGTATAATTAAAATCAATGAAAACAACAACAAAATGTATCATTTTGTCTCCACATGGAGTAGTTTTATGAAAACAGTAACAGATATTAGCAGTAATAACCTGATAAAACAATTGGAACAACAATTAGAACAATAGCAGAGTAAAAATAAAGTGCAACAAATGAAACTGTTTACATGGCCAAGAATGTCAATGTGCAAGAACGTCGATGTGCAAGTAAACCAAACAACAAACAACAATCACAATTAGAGAAAAATAATGTACTCTTGAAAAGAACAATTGTAACAGCAATTATAACAAACAGCTAGCAACAAACAGAGTAAAAAAGTGCAACAAATGCAACTATTTACAATGGGCTATAAGGGGGTGGGAGGGATGGCTTGCCAGCAGCAGGCTCATTTTTGAAGTCCCATGCCATGGTACTCGAGGAAGCAGTTTCTGTCAGGAACAAGGCAAAGTGACACATTGCACCTTGAGCAGTACAGGGGTGTCTTCATATCCCTGATTTTGTAGCCCGGCATCTGCTTGGCCTTCACCTTCTCCTTGGCTGCACAGACCACACACTTCCTGCGGTCCTGAGTGCCAGTGCTCCCTCTGAACACAGGCATGCAGGTGTTGGTGTGGCTCGGGCTGGGGGTGGCTTCAGCAATCAAAGCTTTAGCCTGCTCAACCATCTCCCTCATCAGAACTTCTCTGAAGTGTTTGTGGGACACAGGGGTCTGGTTGTGACTGCTGGATACAGCTTTGTGCAGGATGTAGCTTTTGACGATAGCGATGTCGATGAAATGATAAAAAAACGTCTTGTACCACTGCATTGTCTTGCCATGCACCGAGTAGTAGTGGATGAGGGTGTCTGAGAGGTCCACCCCACCCATGTTGATGTTGTATCCCTTCATGCATCAGGCACATCCACAGGAGCCCTGTGCCAGTGTCCATCTGGCCTCTTCACCCTCCTCAGTACAGTGGCTCCACTGTACGCCTTGTGAAAGGTGCTGCAGAGATTGACCACTTTAGTGTCCATCCACCGTGCAAATAGGCGGTTGCCCTCACGGATCCACCTCATGTCTCCCCTCTCAGGCTTCTTTGGGAGGTCGTTGTTTGTCGTCCTTGGAAATCCCTCTCTATTTGTCCTAATGGTGCCACAAGCTGCCGTTTGTTTTTTTAAAAGTTTATTGAAAAGGAGTGGACTGCTGTAAAAGTTATCAACATAAAGATGATATCCTTTTCCAAGGAGGTCAAACCTCATCAGGTCCATGACGGATGTGGCACTGAGGCCATCATCCTTCTGTCCCCTCAGTTTGACCTTACTCTTATCTTTACCCTGAAAAACAAAAAAAAATGGAAGTGTAGCCAGTTTTAGAGTCTGCTAAAACAAACACTTTGTAGCCGAATTTTGTTGGCTTATCTTTAACAACTGTGATGGTCTGATACAGCTGAAAAAGGGAGTTACAAGCATTCACAATCTCGCCATAGAGTGGCTTAATTTTGAATAGCCTGTCGAACTGAGGTGTCCCTCTCTTTCTTTTATTCTCTTCATCTTTTGTAACATCAGACAGATGAAGAGACCAAAAGATGGCCTCAAACCGGTCCCTGGACATGCTGCTCTTGGGGAAAACAAATTGGTACGGCCACTCCCTCCTCCAGAAGTCTGCTCTGGAGTGTTATGCGCTGCTTGTACCTTCGTTTGGCCTCATTGATGCCTCTCCTCAGGCTTCACCATACTTGTTTGTAGGCCTGCAGGTCCCCAGACTTAAACGCAGAGTTCTGTGTCCTCACCTTGCCATCTGGTTGAGGACCTCTTTGACAGTTTTTGTCTCAGAAACAGTCTTAGCACAGAAGTTAATGAATGAAAGGACAGCTGACATGTATCCCTCCAGGTCTGTCCTGCTGTGTGTTGCTTTCTTTTGTCCAGAAGTTCACATATTTGTGGAATTCCAGCAGGACAGACTTCAAGTTGGCATGATTAAAGTCCCTTACTGCTATCACAATGCTGTCTGCCGTTAGCTTGCGATGGTGCATAAACAGCTGATAGTTACTGATGTAAACCCCCTGGTCAAGTAGAAAGGTCTGCACTGTAGCATGATGTACTCTATGTCCGGAGAGCAGTCAGTTTCATTGACCATGGCGTTTTTACACCAGGCGTTGTTCGCATAAATACAAAGTCCTCCTCCTCTGCTCTTACCAGAGTTATCAGTCCTGTCCGCTCAGTAAACAGTGCAGCCGACTAGTGCGACCGCAGCGTCTGGGATGTGCTGGTCCAGCCACATCTGTCTTATTACCATCACACAGTGGTTTAGCCTGTGTGAAGTAATCCACGATTGCAGCATGTCCATTTTGTTGTTTAGCGGAAACAAATGAAGGAAAAGGAAAACAAAATGAAGGTTAAGTTGATTTAGCAGAGTCCACAAAGGCTCTGTTAGACCTTCTCTGTATCACTCTGTTGCTCTTACTCCCCCTCCCTCTCCCCCACATACACTTGCATTTACACACATTCGTATTCCTTTAAGGTGTCAGACTGGCACTGACCGAGAAAGGAAATGGTCGATTATAAAACAGCAGTGGGGACAGTCAGTGTTTTTAATGAGCTGTAGTGTCACGTAGGTCTAGGGGCTTTCGCTGTCTCCTCTGGGGAAAAAAAGGCTATGTTCTTTTTGTTCACCAGAAACTTTTTAATGAACAAAGAGATGTGACTTCATTTTCTCAGGTAGACTACAGCTGCTGTGCCCTCCCCACAGGGAAATTAGAGTTCCTCAGAGTTATTACAACAGTTTAACCTATGTTAGAGCACCAATTTCTTTAAATTTCCTAAATGGAAATGTGTCAATATATTTTAAAGCAAATTTACTGGTTTTGAAAGTGTGATATCTTACATTAATGACTCAATTTGTGGAGACACCTCACTGTATTCAGAGCAGAACATATTAGCATGTAACTTCCATTTCTGCATTTTAACTGAAAGAAAATGTTGCATGCAGGCTCTGTGGCTCTGCAAGAACTTAATCTTTTCCAACTCATCTTCAACAAAATCATGATAAATCAAATCAGCATCGTACTGATGCACTTCCACATATTATTTTAGGGACATACAACAAAAAAACAAGTCACACATTTTAGGAAGCTAAAATAACACGTTTCCATGCTGAAGGGAGTAGAACACACACTAAAAACCCCTGGTTCAAAAATAACACATAATGGGTTATTGTGCCAAAGTGTGCCAAAGTAACCCATAATGGGTTATTTGGTCCCTTTTTAACCCAGGAGTTGGATCAAAAATAACCTAACTTGGGTTAATTTGGGTTACTATGCCCAAAATCTACAAATTAAAATCTATATAAAAAACACTCTGACCTATTTATTTTCCTATTTATTTTATGTTACACTGTAATAACAATATTAATTATACATATTAAATCATTATATTACATGTTTATTAAATTATTTTAAAAATGTATGATATTATAATATTCAGTAAATGGGAATTTTAGAAAAATAAACAACTCTCAAACATTCTCTCTCAAACATTCGACAACATTCAATAACTTGACTGGACTTAAGGCTTAAAGTCTTCAAACACTGGTTGTGTCATTTACTGCAGCTTAACACAATTAAACAGTTCTGCAATTAACAAGGCAGTCTTAAGACATTTTACTGGTTATGATTCAGATCCCTCAATCTGATACACTACTTGCTGCAGAAACTCCCATGTTCATGCCTTGAAGCACACATCAACTGCCCCAAGCAGTGTGCTTTGAGGGAGTGCCTGAGCAGCTAATATCACAAATGCCTGAGAGCCACATTGCTTGGGATCTCCCAGTGCCAGGACAGAAGGGAATGGCTTCGATTGCTGGAGGTATTCCCCCATATTTGTTCCAACCTAGAACAGACAGAGACAGAGAGATAGATAAAAGAAAGTGAAAATTGTGGAGAAGGTGAATTGTAAGCAAGATAATAGACTACAAGTTTGTGTTATAATGCTGATACTAACTGTACAAGGAAGCCAAATGAGCTGCGGTTCTTAATTGGTGTGTTCATTTTGAGTGGGTTATGAATGTGTACAAGAAAATGTGGGTTGAGACCCACTGAGTGATAAATCTGAACATCTTTAACTTCACTTTCTAGTCAGATTCTTACCTTGGATGGAATCGCCCAAAACAGAATTACAACTGTGAGGAACCTTAGAGTTGGTTTTTAAAAAAAATCAGGATTCACCCTTTAGCTTTAACATAAAACATGTCACTTGGATTGTCTTCTTTCACACATGCAGTATAGTTAGAATTAAGAATATTCTCTCTAGAGTGGTGCTGAGAAACTGGTCCATTGCACTTACATGTATTTGGTGTATGAACGCTCTCCGGGACTCTTCAGTGGAGTGCCAGATAGTATTCATCCCAACCCTATAGAAGGCCTGTGGCACCATGGTGGGTAGCGGTGTTAGAGCTAGTTACCCTTTGGCATCTGTAGGTTAACAATATTCTAGTTATCAGTATGTGTGTGGAAAATAAAATGATTGTATACAAATATGTAAATGAACAGATATTTGTGTGATATCACAGAATCACCACGGCTAACGCTAGTCTCAACGAAGCAACTAAGCCATGGTAATTTTTTCAGCAAATGGTGCTAAACTAGCAACGGAGACATGGACATGGAAAAGTTTACGTTACATCAACACAGAAAATACTCGCTTACCTTGAATACACGACGAAGTTGCACCGAAGAAGCACAGGCCAGAATGGATCAAGCGCGAAGCGACGGTTATTTCAAATGACAGAACAACCGCGGGTGGGGGCGTTCATCTTCTACGGGGTAGAGAGGGGAAAAGGTGTTTCTTCTTCCTCTTCCTCAGAGGCTGTCCACACGAAAACGCTCTTTTGCGAAAACACACATGTATTGCATCATTTTGGCCGACCGTACACACGGTTCAGAAAAAATGCAGCGCCTTAAAAACGCACTTTTTTGAAAACGGGTCCCAGGATGAAAACATCTGAAAACGCAGCACTCCCGTTCTTGTGTGGACAGCGGATCTGCATACTTTCCAAAACAATGACGCCATCGCCCCACCCCTCGACCTCTAGCCTCCGACAATGGCAGACTACATGCTTGTGTTCGTACCGCAGAAGATATTGAGCCTTTCTTGTAACTTACTCGCCTTGTAGTTTAGTGTGAGTCGCAGTTGCAGTTCAACCTCATTGACAGTCCACACGAACAATTCTGGTTTCCTTGCTGTAGCCATTGTCGTCGTCTTCTTGTTGTGTTCTGATTCACCGTCTACTGTGTGTTTGTATACAGATCGCAAGCTTTATGCGCATGCTCTGTCTCTTCTTCTCCGTCTTTGGTGAATGTCAAGCGCCCCTATAGGCCTGGAATATGAACTACAGCGTTTTGAATCGTTTTCAGTGGATCTGTGCAGACGCAAATATTCTTGAAATGATATCAAGAAAGACGGAGGAAAAAATGATTGTTTCGGTACATGTGGACATTTCTACGGAAGCCCTAAACGGCCATGCCTTCATATATTTTATTTCCTCCGTTTTCCCGTGATAACAGGTTAATTTCCTCCGTTTTCCCCGAGATAACGGGATAATTTTCTCGAGATCTCGTGATAACGAAACTTTGTTTTCCCGAGATAACGAGTTAATTTCCTCCGTTTTCCCGAGATAACGGGAACATTTTCTCGAGAACTTGTGATAACGAAACTTTGTTTCCCCGAGATAACACACCTTCAGACACACAGTAAGAGCTTGTACCCTCTATCAGCCAGGTGCACAGTAAATCATTTCATAACGTTCAGCAAAAATCATGCAGGCACACTTCAAACACGCACGATTCACAGGAACACAGATGTTCTCGGTTCACAGCGAGACGCTTTCAAAATAAAAGTCCCGCATTTGGTTTCTAATATAATTAATGAAATAATAACCTGGCTTCAAAGGATATCAGTTAACTAAATGAAAACAAGATGTTCTTATTAACAATTCACATTAAAGGTCATTTACAGTCGTTACACTAACTGACTGACTAATTAACACACACACACACACACCTTATTATCTTGTTATCACGAGAAAACAAAGTTTCGTTATCTCGAGATCTTGAGAAAATGATCTCGTTATCTCAGGAAAATGGAGGAAATTATCTCGTTATCATGGGAAAACGAAAGAAATAAAATGTATGAATGCATGGCCGTTTAGGGCTTCCGTACATTTCTGGCAGACTGATGTGTAGGTTATAGGGGCTAGGATATGGAACCATAACAGTGACTTTAAAATTTGGCATCCAAAAAAAAATTGGCATTGAAAACAAAACCAGTACTGAAAAAGGAAACATTGTCATTGAAACATCTGTATTGAAAACAGTTGTATTGGCATTGAAACAAGTATTGGCACTGAAAAAAGAAAGTAATTCAAATAATTCAAATCTGAAAATCTTATCATTTTATTTTATTGGGATTTTTTTGTATTTTTCAATGACAATCTTCAGATTTTTTCTTCATGTCACTTTTTTTTTCAGTGACAGATTTTTTTACAATGTCAGTTTTTTTTCAGTGTCACTGATTTTCAGTTTCAACTTTCTGTCACTGTTTTGGCGTCGAGAGGGAGGGGCCTGAGGGGAGGGGCAAGTAGAGCGTGGTTTGCATATCATTTGAGAAGGTAATGGCAGCAGCCTGCAGGAAGGCAGGGCTGGACGGTCCAGCCATTAGACACCATGTACAATCCGTGTGCCGGCCGTCTCTGGGCAACACAGAGTCCAACTACCTCGCGGACTTTTCTTCAAGCTCTCTCCTGATGTGTCCAAGTCTCTGTGTATCTGGTTCTGTCCCGGAGCTCCGGAGCTCCGGTCTCTATATGCGTATGGAGTGTGGTAGTAGTACTGGGGCGCCGAGCACGGAGCATTAGCCACAGTTAGCACAACAGTAGAACAGCCTGTCGCTCTGAGCCGGGGCTGCAGCGCTGACAGCAGCGCTCTGGTCTGCTCCCCGAGCTCTGCTACCAGAGACCAGAGACCAGAGCTCTCCTATAAACTCAGTTCATGTAAATAATATCACTATTCCTACAATGACTCCTTTGAGTTGAAGCGAATAAACACAACAAGTCAGTATGCGGGTAAAGTCAGCTGTGATTGTGCTACTGTGGTTCATAGTAAAGTACAACAGACGGCTGTAATCAAGTAACAGACACATATTTTCATAACTGACTGACTTTTCTCCAAGCACTCTCTTTTATTGTCCGGTCTCTGTATGTGTGTACAGCGGTATGTGGCACAGAGCTCGAAGAGCAGACCAGAGCGCTGCTGTCGGCGCTGCAGCCCTGGCTCAGAGCAACACAACAAGCGAGAACAGCCTGCTGTTCTACTGTTGTGCTAACTGTGGCTAATGCTCCGTGCTCGGTGCCCCGTTACTACTACCACACTCCATACGCATATAGGAGCGGGGCTAGGGAGCTCCGGGACAGAACCAGATACACAGAGACTTGGACACATCAGGAGAGAGCTTGAAGAAAAGTCTGCGAGGAAGTTGGACTCTGTGTTGCTCAGAGACCGCCGGCTATAACGGTATTATGGCTGGACTGTCCAGCCCCGCCTTCCTGCAGGCTGCTGCCATTACCTTCTCAAATGATATGCAAACCACGCTCTACTTGCCCCTCCCCTCAGGCCCCTCCCTCTCGACGCCAAAACAGTGACAGAAAGTTGAAACTGAAAATCAGTGACACTGAAAAAAAAACTGACATTGTAAAAAAAATCTGTCACTGAAAAAAAAGTGACATGAAGAAAAAATCTGAAGATTGTCATTGAAAAATAAAAAAAAATCCTAATAAAATAAAATGATAAGATTTTCGGATTTGAATTATTTGAATTACTTTTTTTTTTCAGTGCTAATACTTGTTTCAATGCCAATACAACTGTTTTCAATACAAATGTTTCAATGACAATGTTTCTTTTTTCAGTACTGGTTTTGTTTTCAATGCCAATTTTTTTTTTGGATGCCAAATTTTAAAGTCACCGTTCTGGCTCTATATATGAAGAACTCTTTATGTTGTTTCCTTAAATTTCATATTGTTTCACCTGACAACCTAACTACTAGAACTTCCATTCTATGCCGATTACACTGAAGTTTCATCTCTAAATATGACTTCAAAAACAAGATAAAATATAACAGATTGTTTTTTAGGGTGGCTAAAGGTAACGTTGCAATATTACAACAGTGGGTCTTAGAGGGTTAAGGTTTGATTCCTGTACTGCAGACACAGAATAGAATAAAGGGTGTATTTTCCATTTTTCTTCTTCAAAGAACATTTCTTCATCCCCATGTTGTTGAGATTAACAAGGTTCTGGCCTGCTGCATGGATTTAAAGGATTATGTGATATTCACAATACCTTGATGGGTGAAACAGGCATCATAATAACCTTGTTGTTATGCATGGATTTTGAAGATAATAGTTGTGATTCACGGACATCGTCTTGTTCTTGACTTATCTGCATTTGGAATTCTTAAGCATTAGCTGTCAGTGGGGAAAGTATTGTTTTATGTGTTTCTATGCACCAAAACAGCCAGGGACCCAGAGTGCTCCATGCTTGAATACAACATAATGTAAGTGAAATAAATACTATCCCATATTCAGAGACAGAAAAATATAGATCATGTAAAAATGAACAGGCTCATCACTCTCTGGCATTTTTGTTTTTCTTGTATTGTACAAAATTCACAGATTTAGCTTTATAAACAGACAGCAGATGGATCTTTCACTTTTGGAGGGTGTTAATGACTGTATTATTTTTTAAAGAGGTACAGTAAATCAACTTAATCAGTATAGGCAAATGTGGTTGTGGTCCTTTAGGCCTGTTCCAACCATATTTGTGCATCAACCATACAGCAGCTCTCCAAGCGTCTGCACTGGCCTTTGATATGAGACAATATCTGTCAGAAACACAACAAATATTTTTTTCCTAACCATCTTCACTTAATTCAGTTTTTCAGGGACATGTGTGGGAAAGCAAGAGAATGATGCAAACAGGAGCAACACGGAGGCAGTGTCTGTCATAAAATGCCCTCAGCACAAGTCTCCAAGGACTTTGGAGAGGGTTCAGCCCAACGTGCTCAGGTTAACTGAAAAACTGAAAAAAAAAAATGTTGGTGATGTGTGATTACAAAGATTCTCGGTGATGGTAATTTCACAGAACCTTTAACTGTTCACCTGGTACCCCCTGACTACACTAATGTTAACAAGGGTGTGTGTCTTTGCTTTCTTTTCAACAATCAGCCCCCTGGGTTTGCTGACATTGAGCAGTTGACTGTTCACTACGCACCACTCTGCAAGATTGTTTATGTCCTCCAGGTATGAACCAGGTGTCAACTGTATACTTCACGATAGAGTTCTTCTGATGTCTGGGAGTGCAGTCATGTTTTAGTACATGGCCAGGTACACTATCTTGATCAGCAGCCTAACATATTCATTTCAGGATTGTTCTCATATCCACCATGGTTAGTGACAGTGGGTGGTCCTCTTGAGGCGGAGTCTTTGTTGAGGTTGTTCTCCTTGTCTGGCTGTCATTGTCCTATAGGTAATAGGGATACAGTTAAGGTTAAGGTTATCTTTAGTGTTTAAGTATAGGGTTAGTTTAAGTATAAATATAGTTTAAGTATAGAGCTGATTAAAGATGATCCCCTGTGCAAGCAAGTCCCTTGGAAATTTTAGTGTGTTTTAAACAGTGACTTCTCTGTTTTGGACCTGTAAGTGCTATAAAAGAGGGGAATGCCATTAATCAGTGCCAGCAGGGCCATGCATTTATCACACATAAAACAAATAGATGTATAATTACATACCTGTCGGTCTATGGTTTTTAGTAGACAGATCCATTTTCCTTCTGCTGATACTTTGCCGATTATGTTAGCCATAGACTTTAAAATACGTGTATAAAACATTTGTCCTGTTACAACCATCGACTCTATAAATGTGTAGTTTATCCTGTTTAATTTGTTTCTTCTCTCCCGCATACAGTTTGTGACAGTGAAAAAGAAGTGCGTGCCTCAGAAACAGCATTTTTTATGTCACCCCACAATGTGAACATTTATCAATTCAAATCAATTAAGAAATCACAATCATTACACTATCATTTGAAAGTATTTACAAGAAGTATAAACTAACAAAAAAAAAACTTGACTTTGTACTCTCTTATTTTTTATTTTTAACAATTGCCATGTTCTCGAAGAACCTGAGGAGTGTAGACAGAACAGCAGCGATACGCCCACGTGGCTGTTCCCCATAATGCAGGTCCTGCTGAGGCTGTTCACCTCTTCCACAGGCTCTAGTATGTCCCCATCCCTAATACAGAGGTTTTACACAATGGCACAAAAGGCAATCACCTTGATGGCAAATGCAGGGTGCACCTTCACGATCGCTGTTCCGTTCTATGACTGAACGGGCCTTTGCATAGTGCTGGTTAAAACGTCCAGCGACTATACCTCTCACTGCCTCTCTGTAGGGGGTTACAAGGGTAGCTAGTTGGGTCATGCAGGGGTATCCACCATCCACTAGAATGCAGTAGCCCTCAGGTGGATACAGGCTCCGGACATAAAGAGGGCTATCTTTCAGGACTCTAGAGTCATGCACTGGGTCTGGATAGCCGACAAATATGTCCAAAAATTGGCACTGGTGGTCACACAATTGGATGGAATAGGACAATTTGTGATTGTAGTAACACTGAGCATCTGCACTAGGGGGCTTTATGTGAACATAGCAGCCATCAATACTGTCCACAACCCTGGTGAATGCTGGTGATCCAGCCAAGCGTGCAAAGCCAGCACCAATTTGTTGCAGGTCATCAGGGTGCAGAAAGCGGATGACTCTGTTCTTTATTATTTTGTCAGCAACCCTGTGAATTACAACCCTGTGGTCTGACAATACGACTGAATTATTGACACTGACAATACAATGATTTAGATGTCTTGTATAAATGTGAAATCCTTCATCTTTATACTTACAATCTGACGACGTCTTGCTAAATGAGCAAGAGCTGCAAATCTCACTCTTCTTCTTCTTGTTTGCTCTATTCTTAATCTTATGATCAAAATCATCTGGATGATGCTAAGTAAGAATAGAGATACATTTATTTTGGGGGCATTTTGGGGAGCTCTTTGCAAATGCGAGGTAAATGGGCTGAACTATAGCTCTGTGATCACACAGTACAAGAAAAGGATAAAGGAGACAAAAGATGTGGTGCAAAAAATGGTGTGTATACATATATACATGTGTATAATATATATAGGCTTATTCAATATATAATCAGGATGTACATAAAAATGCTTGTGTTTTGACTTGATATTAACGGTAAACCCTTTAGATACACATTTTATCATATATTTAAGTATTTATTATGGATAGTCCACAACCTGCATTGATGTATGAAGTTTCAACTGTGCGACAGCAGTGACGTAATTAACAGCGCCTGAGTAGTGTCCCAAAGTGTTTTTTTCTTCCTGCGGATGAGTTCCCTATATAGTCCATTATGTTGGACTCCCTGTGTAGTGACTGGGGAGTAGTGAATGAGTGAGTGATTTCGGTCACAGCCTGAGATGTTAGTGTTGGGTAGCTAGCAAAGATGCTAGCAATGCAACAGACTACATAAAATAAGCACAGCAGAAATGTCATCATGTTTAAGTATATATCTTGAAATTGAAATTGACAACATACATAAACAAGTTCGCTGATTCACATATCTCCACACTGCAAATTAACTGCCAGTTGTCTACCCTGAAGTCACTGTTGTCCGCAGGATGTCACAGTGTTTCAGTCAAAAGAAGGTAAAAGCTCATATACCTGCTCCCCCCACAGTTCATACAAAGGTGTAAACTTTCTGTAGCTTTAATGTAATAATGTTGGTATTAGTCTTCAACACATTGTACTGACTAAACTGTACAAAGCTAACAGCCTGTTTAAGTTTTGGTTAGTCTGGTCTTGGACTGGTCTTGTATCTCACATTCTGTCTCTTTGCCTCCATTTCTTCCTCCTCCTCATCCTCCCTCTCTTCTTCCCCCTCATGCAGGGAGATGTCTCATCATCAGCCTGTCTCACCTGCCTTCTACTCAGATTAGACAGAGCAGTGCAGGGAAGTGAAGCTGACAGCCAGAGTGAGGAGGATTAGATGAAAAGGAGCAAGGAGAGCGGAGGGCTGCAGACTACAAAACCTTCCTCCTTCAATCCATCTCCCTTCCTTCAACCCCCCCTTCCCCCTACCCCTCACCGATGATATCTTTGGTCTCCTGCCTGGCTCACCTTATGGGAAGCCTTTTTGGTTTTGACACTCACGTTTTCAGAGTGGAGGAATGCAACCCCAGACCTTTTGGTAGATGTTGCTGTCTGTCATTTGTAGTCTATTCTTCTGAAAAGGAATGCAATGTTCCTTTTGAGTTGGGGCAGAAACAACAAAAAGTTTCAGAGAGTACGTGGTTTAGATTATAGACATGAAGTGTAGTGGTCAGCAAAATAGTCACTTTTTTTTTTTTTTTAAATTGAGGAATGTGAAACAATTATTTTCTCTGTCTACATCTTAAAAACCTTGTTAGACTATGATCTAACAAGTGGCAAGTTACGAACGTAAAGGCTCCAGGAGTTTTAGGCAGTGCTGGAGCAGTGTTTTCTGTGGGAGAGGATCACTGTCAATTGCCCGACTTTTTCACTTTGCTGTCCTTTTACATGCACAAAACTGCTACAGACAATTAAGGAAAGGCACAAACTTAAAAAGCAGAATATCACCATGTCTGAATCTGTAGAATATGTCACAGACATGAAGAGAATATACAGAACAGGTGAAGGTCAGTTTTACCCTGCATACTCTCTTTTTCTTTTTCTCCCTCCCTCTCTCTCTTTCACCCTCTGGCTTTCTCACTCTTTCATCAGCGGTAAAGGAAAATTATGTCATCACATCATATTTATTGATAGTGATCAAAGGTGAACTCCATGTAAACAGAGAGGGCAGGCAGGAGCCGAGCTGCAGCAGTTATTCTGCCTGCGTAAACACAAACATATGAGTGAGTCGCAGCAGCTCTATGCAGCTGCCATGCACTGCACAAACCCTCAGAGAGATGGTGACAAAGCCGGGGAAGAGGGCCATAGGAGAGAAAAGGACAAAAACATGAGCATTTTATTTATAGCCATCCATCTGTTTCTTTAGTTTTACAGCGATCTGTGCCCCTCGTGCTGCTGGCTGCTGTAAAATCATAGAAACCTGCTAATTACTGAAGTAGCATCAGGCTACAGTCTAGGGGTACGTGGATTGATCCCAAATTATTGATACTACCAATACTCTGTGCGCCTTTTGTATATCAATTTGAGTGTCAGTTGGATCAATACAAAGGGATTTGTTTCAGTTTCTCTGTTCTAAGTTGTACTCGCATATTTGTATTTCATCAGCAAGTAGAGCATTCCAAACTTTCCTTTGTCTTGGACTTCTCCACTGCTGTGCTGTTGTGTGCACGACTCGTGCAGTGCAAGCCGAGGTGCAAAGGCTGCCAAGAGACCCAGTGGGGGTCTGTCACCCTATTGGTCAGGGTGACAGAGCCCCCCACAGACCAGGTCGTCAAAACTCCAGTTCCGTCTTCTCTTCTCATCTCTTATCTTCTCCTCCAATCCTCCTGGGCTCAACAGTTGCTGAGAGCTGCCAGCTGCCGTTCCAGCAGGCCCACAGAACTTCTCCCTACAGCAGTCACACAAGGTCCTGCTAGAACTCCAGCTCAGTTAGCACCAGCAGCTGTGACACAAAGCTTGCCAGCTGACTCCACAATCTGAGTGTTGTGAATTCAAGTTTTCTTTCTTCACCACCATGAATACAAGCTCATTTGCCGGACTAACTCATCATACTCCCCTAGTCTCAGTGGTAAGGGAGAGGGACTTGCAGTTGCCTATAAAAACGTGTGCACTGTCCCCTCATCTCAGCGGAAAAACCCCCCAGCTTCGAAATAATGATGTCAAAATCATTCACAAAACCATAATTCACAATCATAAAATCACTCTTAATATCCTGTGTGCTGTATTATTGCCTATCACCCTCCTTTACCAAATACTTGTTTTTAATCTGAATTTCCATTGTTCTCAGTGATGATCACACTTTATTGGCTTGTAATTTTATTATCCATGTTGACAACCCTATAATAACAGCTTTCCATCTAAATTTTTAACTACATCTGTTAATGTGAAACAGCATGTATCATCTCCTACACATGACCTGGGCAACAGGCTCGATTTAGTTTTACTTTGGGTTTTGAAATTAATTGCCTCTCTTTGCTGGATTTGCATTACCAAGTGCAACAAGGTAAAGTACATGGTTTAAATCAAATCAAATACATTGTATTTATATAGCCCATAATCACAATCACATTGCCTCAATGGGCTTTACAATCTGTACAGTTAACGACATCCTCTGTCCTTAGACCTTAAACACAATATAACAAATACAGAGAGTGTTTGAATAATTAAAATTGTTGTTTATCTGTAGACCATTTTGTGTAGACTTGTTGTATTTGGTTTGACATGTTCAAGAGAAAGTGAGCAATGCAAATATATTTAATTATTTAGGACAGAGGAAAAGACCCTGGATAAATGAGAATATTAGAAAAACCAAACAAGAAAAATGTGGAGAAGAGAATGGAGAAGAGCTGAATATAGATAGAAAAACACAAAAATCGAAGTTCACAGAATACATGAGGGAATTATTATCTTTTTTTAATTCACTGTTAAAGAACAAGAGACTCTTACTTCTCTAATTTAGTAGAATCAAAAAAGGATAACCCAAGATTTGTATTTAATGCCGTTTACAGCTTAGTAAATCTCGCTCCAGATGCTGTTTCTACTACCTCTGCAGACTGTCAGAGGTTTTTCAATTATTTTGTTATAAAGATGGAAAATATTAAAACCTCTATAACTCCAGCTGGTTCACTTTTACCATCAGTTGAGCCCCCACCCTCCACCACACTGCTGAATAAGTTCAAACCCATAACCCAAAAGGATCTGGCTGACATTGTTTCCAGTATTAATTTCACCAACTGCAAACTTTACATTCTTCAAGTCAGATAGACTTTTGGAGTGATCGCCCCCTGGCTTCTCAACATTTTAAATATGTTTTATCTGGCATGGTCCCAGACTATTTGAAATAGGCCTGTATCCAGCCTCTTTAGAAAGAGGCTGTATCCAGTTTCTTAAGAAACCGGGACCCTAAACTTAACCCTAACCCTTAGACCCAACTCTCCATGATAACTACCATCTCATATATAAAATTTACTCTCAAAAATTGTTGAAAAAGTGGTTGCTAAGCAACTCCTAGAAGTAATGGTAGGAAACAATTTATTTGACAAATTCCAATGTGGTCTTAGAAAGAACCACAGAACAGCAGCCTTACGTAGGGTGAATGACATAATAATGAGCACAGACTCTCAGCTTTTGATACACTCGATCATGCAATCCTACTCAACAGACTTGGAAACTGGATTGGCTTAGGTTTCATTCATCCCAGAAAACCACAATAACCTGGATCTTTGCACTGCTGCCCTGCTGCCATTAAGGACTGGATGTCCTCTAACTTCCTACAGCTGACCACAGACAAGACTGAAGTAGGCTACTGGTTACTGGTCAAAATCATGTTTTCCTGAATATTGTCGTCACGTTTGAAGGAAGAAGTGGTAAAAACAGGCTATTCTAAGGAAAGTACTCGCAAGCTGAAAGTGCTTGCAAGCAAAAAAATATGTGACTCCCCTTTCCTATTGGTGGAAAAATGCACCACTTCACCCAATCAAAACATTATATAGTCCCCCCAGGAATCCGTGATTCCGCAATCGCGGAATTTACAGCAGATTTCTCGGCCGTCCGCGGATTCAAAGACCCTCCGCGGAATATCACATTTTGCATATAGTTTTCATCCCGGCCGCTAGATGTCGCTGTCAGATAGACTGGGCTCTAGACTCACGGTAGAAGTACACATTGATAATGAAAATAACTTTATTATCAACGTGCAGTGAAGCGACATACTCAAGTTTCCATCCACCAGGTGAGTGAAGAACACCTGAATCATCGTCAAGCAAACGTGTCGCAGCTCTGACTGTACAGTCACAGTTTGAACTGCTGTCGAGCTCGCGTTAATTACATGCTGTCAATCACTCCACTGCTGGAAGGCTGACTCAATGTGTGGAGAAATGTTCTGATGAGCAGCTCAGTCTGGTTCTGTGTTCACTGACACCAGCTCTCCTGCAGTGACACCAGAACTTCAGAGGAACTGTTTTCACCGCTAGTTCCTAAACCTTCACCCATAGTTTGGTGAAAAGTTTTGCACTTTTTATCTTGTAAATAAATCTGCCCAACAGGGACAAAGAAAATGTTGATGTTGATTATTTTAAACCCAGTAATAGTAGGTTCCACAATGTTTTGCGGTGTTCTGGTATTGCAATTAATTTAATAAGAGAATATTTAATTCCTTATTACATTAAAAAAGTATGTTTTTTAAAAGAAAGTATGTTTTTTTTTAATGTTTGCAGAATTTTAATTTTCAAGCCACGGAATCAAGAATTGCTCTCTGCAGAATTTAAACTTTTCTCTGCAGATTCCTGGGGGGACTAATTGTATGGCAATGCACGACATTTGGTTGCTGAGGAGCAGTGTTGGTCACGTCACTTTTAAATAGTAATTAGTTATAGTTACTAGTTATTTCTCCCAAAAAGTAACTGAGTTAGTAACGGAATTACTCCAATATAAAAGTAATTAGTTACCAGGAAAAGTAACTCTTGCGTTACTTTATTTTCTTCCCCTTTTGAGCTCGGCATTGATTTTAATGTACTCTGCATCTATGTATTTAGAAAATGTCTTTCTGCATGGCGGACCGGCACCTGTTCTCCCTAGTATTTAGCCAATGAAGGAGTCTGGGTCAGCTGTTGATAACGGGAGCATGTTCTCAACAACATACCTGCCTATCATTGCATTCAGTTCAGTCTGTGTCACAAGTTTTAGTGAAACTGGAGCAGAAACATCCAGCTTTAGCTGCTCGGACAGCTCCGTGTCCTCCT
Organism: Sparus aurata; assembly: GCF_900880675.1. Classification (NCBI taxonomy): domain Eukaryota; kingdom Metazoa; phylum Chordata; class Actinopteri; order Spariformes; family Sparidae; genus Sparus; species Sparus aurata. The sequence goes on along the minus strand of NC_044207.1, from coordinate 5,004,007 downwards.
GTGTTAGCGGAGCTCACGTTAGCCACACCTGCTATCATCATCAACAGTGTCAACAACGGAGTTTTGGGCCACTAGTGTTGTAGAACCGCGTGCAGTTGAGAGATGCTTCATTAGATTAGAGTTGCTTAAAACGGTCGTGGACAAAGGAGGTTAAAGTAGTGTCTGTACTTCCACTTTGAAAACGTAAACTTTCCCTCTGGACTGGCCACTGCTGCAGCTCACCTCTGCTAGTTTGCGAGGCTGTGTGGTTTGTGTGTAAACCGAACACAGCCTCTGATTGGCTTACGAACTCTCACTCTACCTTAGAGAGCCAATCATCACCTCTGCGGTTGTCCCGCCCCTCCCTCCTCCCTCACCAGAGAAAAATAAAGCAGCCCTGCTGCTCCGGTGGCTGAGAGCCCAGTCGGATGACAACAACTTCAGTGAGAAACTTGAATTTGTAACGCGCCACATTTTAAAGTCGGTAACGGTAACGGCGTTGTAACGATGGGAAAAGTAATTCATTAGATTACTCCGTTACTGAAAAAATAACGCCGTTAGTAACGCTGTTATACTTAAACGCCGTTACTCCCAACACTGCTGAGGAGGAGGAAAAAGCTGTGGGAGGGGCGGCCGGCAAAAGAGAGAAAGCTTAGCCATAGTGAGTTTTGAGATTTGAGAGACTTGTGACATTTAGCGTGTTTGGAGTGTATAGTTAGTGTGTAGTGTAGTGTGTAGTGGGTTTAGTGTGTAGTATAGTCATTTTTGCTGTGTTTGTCAAAACAATGAGGCGACGACTGAATGTGGAGCAGGCAGTGCAGCTCTTCTTTGAGCTGGAAGGAGCTGATAGAGATGCAGAGCCTGAGTCATGCCTGCATGTTAATGTAAATAGTTGTATATAACGTTGTTAATTAAAAAAGTGTATGTACACATTTACCAAACAACAATTTATATTTGCATTCATAGTTATAAAAAAGGTTTGTTAAACATGTTTTTTTTATGTGTTAGCTCAGTATGTTAAAATGAAAAAATAACTATTGTCACACATGAGGTTGTGTTGAAAGAAATGACACCAAACAAGGCAAGGTAAAGAGTTTTTAAGGTGAAATATTAAGGTAAACTCGAAAGTAGTCAAAAACGGCCAATTGCAAAATGCACTCTCCTTTTATCCTGCTCTAACACTCCTTGGATCAGGGAACCAAATCGTGCCAACAATACCAGGTCCAGACTGAAAACAAAGGGGGATGGGGATGCTTTTATGGTTCTCGCCCCACCACTATGGAACAAACTCCACCTCAATATCAGAGCAGCTCAGTCAGTGCCAAAACTTAAGAAGCTTTGAAAAGAGCATATGCAAATGAAATGAAAATGCCTGTTTGTACAGGTGTGTTTTTGAAAGTCTTAATCTTGCTCTTTTATGTTTTGTCTTATCTCTGTGTTTTATATTTCTTGTTTACTGCTCTTTGCTTTTCTTGTATTGTATGGTACTTTATTCAGTGAAGCACCTCATAACGTTGGTTTTGAAAAGTGCTATAGTCATAAAGTTTATTATGGTATTAACACCCATCCTGAGTAAAAAGATCCCAAGTGAACAGCTCTAAGCCTGTCAGTTCACACCTGGCTGTACAGGTGATGTACAGATTACTGCTGTACAATTTACTGCAAACAACACAAGGGAGCCAGGAAATCAGTGTAAGTTTTTTTATGGGCTGGAGTCGGGAGAGCAGGAGCAACGACAAACTAGCAGGGTGGAGATGACTGGTCAGAGTCTTTGAAGTGGACTTGATTATGAAGATGAGCTGCAGCTAGCTGCTCCTCACTGACAGCAGCACACCTGCAGACAGCCAATATGAGAGAAAGACATTTATCAAAAGTATGTTCAGTGCTCAGTACTTTTGTAGCCTCCAGCTGAATCTATTTAGTTTCTCTTGTCCTGTACTTTCAAACATAACTTTCTGCTGTTTTGGGAGTCATGTTAACTTGCTGCTGGTGAAAACAAAACGTTTCCTGTAATGTTGCTTCATAATAAATGCTTTTAGATGATGAAATAATGGGGCGGCTTTTGTAGTAAAGAAGTTACAGTAAATAAAATGTATTTTATGACTAAATTAGCGGTTGGTTAATGAGTAGCTAGCCTGACCCAGCCAACCTTCGCCATGCTATCCATTCCAGAGAAAACCTCCGTATTAACCCAAATTGAGCCTGGGACAGCCCCATCAGTTATGCTAGCATTAATAGTTTGTGGTGGTAGATAAATAAATATCATATATATAATAAATAAAAATCAGCAACTATTAATGGGTAGATAAAAAAGAAAGGAAAAATAAGAGACAAAAAGTGAATAAGAGAAGGGCTGATTGAAGAAGAAAAAACAGGTGGGGGACATAGTATCATGACACTGTATGTATGTATACATGTATGGATGGATGTTTGTGTGTGTGTGTGTGTATATATGTACATGTCTATCTGTATGCATATATGTATTTATATAAAGTCTTGTAAGCTTAATCATCAATCAAAAAATGACAACATGTTTAACATGTTGCTTAATTTACAAGTCACAAATAATTAAGACTTGTAGACAGCATTTCACAAAGTTTATAAAGGTTCTCCGAACTCAACAGCTCACAAAAACAAATAATGTTTAAAGGAAGTCTGGGAACTTTCTTCCCAGACAACAAAATACCCTTTATTGGTGAGCGTTTGCATAATTTATCTTATTCATAAATCTAGTGTGAATGGTGAAATCAGCTGAAACAGTAAGTTCAAACAACTGCTAAATATTGGCAGTTCAGATGCACTTTAGACACAGCTGCAGACAGGCTGGTACAGCAATGCTTCATTTTAGACAAAGAGTAATCCATTCAGCCTGTTGTTGTGGCTTTTTCTTCTTGTTACACAGAGAACATCAGTTGAGTAGGTGGTCCTTCAATGTGGCACAGGATGTGCATACATACTGCTAAAAGAATGTGTCCACATGTGCCTCTGAATGTGGTCTGATTGATCAGGTCTCAAATGCACCCTCAATGTGTCCTAGGGGCACCTGTACTCACACTTATGATAAGGTCACATTAGTATGGTTCATGCAGACGCAGCAGCTTTGCCTTGTCTTACTGTTTGTGTATTCTGTGTGCCACCAAGTGGATCCACTCATTTCATAGCAATGTTGTGCAGTGACAATGAAGGCATTCTATAATAATCAGGATGGATGTTGATACCAGGTCTTGTAACTCAGACCTGTCTTGTCCAGTATCCCTCAAGGACAAGTGTGACCGGTTGAAAAGCTAATACACTTAGACTTTGTTACAGATTAAAAGGACATACATTCACGGTCTGTAATAATATAAAAATATGTGTTGAAGTAAAGAAGATTATTCATAAGAGTTGAAAATTTGGTTAAAATGCCAAAAGAGTGCTTATTTGATATTATTCATATCAGTTCTGTATTCTTAAATTGTAGTCAAAGTAGTGTTGATCTGTTATCTATGGAGTGGTCTTGACTAAGACTCCGAGATCGATTGCTTCTGGCTCCACCCATATACTTGCGGGATTCAAGGTAATTTTCCTCATTGCAGTAAACTATGAGCAGAGGAAAAGACGCTTTATCACTGCTGAGATTATTTCTCCCCTGTTTCAGGGGTGTAACACAAGCAGTTATGTCAATTAGATAATGGGATGAATTTATAGCCTACAAGAAGGCTAAACAAAGTTAACTATCTAGGTAGATGCATTCAAAGTGAAAGCCAAATGAAAGAGAAAACAAAAAAGCAAAAAATGTCAAAAAATTTGTATCTTGGCATCTAATCATACAGATGTGAGGTATCACATATTCAAGCCTGTAGGCAGTCAACAGACAGCTAAATGAAACCATCACACGTGCAAGTGAATAAACGTACATACATTATGGTCATCAGACAGGCAGATGAGAAAAAGGAAAAGTAGTGATAAAGACAGGTGGGTGAACAAGCATTCAGGCGATCAGACAGATGGTCAGACTACAGAAATATTGGTATTGATTTCCTCTCTTTGATCCACCCTGTATACCACATCAAAGGTTCAGTCCAAGCCAGCCAGACAGACAGAAACAGAAATGCAATATTTGCTCTGCCCTTTTCTCCTCTTTTACCCCCCTCAAACCCCCTCCACACCCTACCCCTCCCACTCGTTAAAAAAACACCCAGAGAAATTGTTCCATGACAACCCTAAGCATGTCATTGCATCAGCCTATTTCTGGATTTTGTCTGCCAGGAAACACATGCAGATAAAGAGAGGGAAAATGCTGCTGTGAGCCAATTAAAGTAGAGACTGTCCTCAATTTTTTTGTGTTTCTGGTTCCTGCAAGACAGCTACAGTGGTAATCTTGGATTGCACTCCCATGAGATTGTTTATCCACATCTTAACTTTTTTTTTGGTATATCAACTAAAATTTCATGAATATTTTTTCCACATAAAGCTCAATCCCATAATACTTGTTTTTGGTCTTCCTTGTTTGGGTCATGGTGGATAAGATATATGTATGTATTTTCAGGACACAAAACTCTGTGTTTGAATAACCTAGAATTTCGAATATTTCTATTATAACTTTCTATTATAACTGACTTACATGTCAGTAATTCAACCTTCAATTTCACATCTTCCATCGGGTTTAGTTACTAGAATCTGTAGCAAACAGCTTATTTCCTCCACCATTCTCCATTTCCTCATTCATCATCATTTTGATTGCTTGTAGATGGTAAAAATTAATGTCTGATAATCATTTCATTTAAGTTAGTTCTGTTAGCATTTACTCAGTAAATAAACACTTTCATTTAGACGCAGTCATTGTTCTTTTTATATATTTTGAAATGGAGTATAGAGATCAATTTAATGTAGAAGTCCTGATTTTCGATATTTGACTGATAACTTCAGAAACTGTTGATTCGATTTCAATTTTCCCCTCTGGAGTAGGTGCCCCTAAAACGCGTGCAAAAGCATGGAGATTCCACGACAGCATGCTAACCAGCAGGCCCCAGCCTGTTCAGTCTGTCGACACCACTTTGTGCCACAAGAGATGACAGATGTTGTTTCAGCTGGCAGATATTTGTTAAGTTTAATACGCTCTCCTAGCTTTTAGTGTAATAAATTAACAAAAACATTTCACAAAATGTTAAGAAAAGAAAACAGCCCAAGAGTACACCTTCTGAATTCAAGTTTCTCTCTTTTGCCAATCTATGACAAGCTTAACTGTCTTGTTAACTTACTGAAAAGCACAGGTCATTCAAACTCGACATGAACAAAGTAACAATTTCCTCTAGCTAAAAAACCCCCCTTGCAATTCAGTTAAAATGTAAAATATTACGGCTCTATACACTGTTTTCACCTGCTGAATCCCAACTCTTTCTCACTCTTCTCCAACTGCATGCCTACCTTGTCATCTTGTGGCTGTAAACCAGACTGAGCTGAGCCCTCTTGCCCATGCTGATTTTCCATGTGATTCAAGGTCCAGGTCAATGGCAAACTCTAGGGACACTGGCTCTATGGCTAGCCTAGCTCGATAGCAACTTTTATAATAATGATGTTTGGTAACTTACAAGCAGATTTACATGTATTATCAAGGGGTTTCATTTATTTTGGCTTTTATCTTTGAACCTGACGATGTCAGCCATCATTAGTCGATTATGTGTGTGATATAGAACTAGTTCTAGCTGCTAGCACTAGTAGAAATAAGGGGGCGTTTGTGATAAATATTTCATTTCATATTTCATTGAATTTTGGGATATACTAACTTGTCATTATGTGACATGTTTTTGGCTGTACTTGATTTTTTGTACTGTTCCGTGTTCAATTTAACATTGTTACTCTCTTTCATGTAGGCTACTGCGCTTTATTTTAAGTGGATGCTGCTGGTGGTCACGACGGCTACTGCTGGTTGTCACGGCGGCTGATGCTGGTGGTCATGGCGGCTGCTACTGGTGGTGACGGTGGCAGCCTGTCATGATGGGCATATAACTCAACCTCAAGATTATTTAAGTCTCTAAAAGTCAGAGGGCAAACCCTCTTTTTCAATGATGTTGAAAGCACAAATAAAAAACAGAATAACTGCTAAAATGTGATATCAAACAGAAACGAATATAATCACATAGCGAATAAACAGAGTAGGTGCATAAAAACGATAACAGATAAGAAGCAATTTGACAGAATACCAACAAAACTGAAAAAAGTGCTTGAAAATGATTGACTGCAAGCTAACACAAATAAAATTGAGGTGCATTAAAGATAAATAGCAGACAACCATACAGGACAGAACATAGCTAAAAACAGTTACATTCAAATGCTTAGTAGTTTAAAATCAAGGTCTTAAACTGACCTATAGGTATAATTGTATCAAGTTTAAATGTACATGGTTAAATGTTCCATGTGTGTGGAGTGTGAAAATTTGGATGGCTGACCATTTGGGGCTTGCTATTTCCATTATTGCTGAGAGCCAATCATAGTGGCCCTTCTCCAAAATTGGGTTTGTGCAGCCGCAGAAAGTCCGCAGAATGTGTTTTTCCAAGAGACCGGCTGGCTCAAATTCAAAAGACGGCGATAAAAGTTGAACTTCATCTTCAACCACAAAAAAGTAAGGTACCGTTTATATTATTGTATTATTAGTATATTAGTCAACTCGCTAGACCGATAGGTATTACGTATTTATTACAGAGAGAAACGAATATACAGAGAAAAGATTTTCACATCGCTGTTGTTGATGGTTGTGTTTTTAAAAGGGGTTTCATCTATAATTCACAGTATGACATTGTATGTACATGTTTATATCAATATGATTCACTAGCATTGCATACGATCACAGTGTCTGTTGGTCAAGATAACATTGCTTTCATTTACTATCGCGTTACGCTCATGATAAGCTACACTACTCACAATAAGTTAGGGATATTGTTATTTACATGAGTGCTTTTCCTATTTGGTATGAATTTTAATGAAATAAGTAAAAGTTCCCTTTGATATTACAAATAATGAATGAGAAGAAACACCATTTTCATTAGTTTAATATTTATTACCCCAAAAATTTAGACAATAACAAGGATAGCCCCAAATAACAAAAATTGATAATGTCAGTAGCGGGTGTTTCCACCATTTGGCGCAATGACAGCTTGACAGCGACGTCTCATGCTCCTCACTAGCCTCATGGTACGATCATCCAGTCTCTGCTTCAGCTGGTCCCAGATGTGCTCTATGTGGTTCAGGTCAGGGGACATTGCTGGCCATACCATATGAGGCACTCCGACTTCCTGAAGTCAAGCTGTGACAATTCTGGCACGATGTGGTGAAGCATTATCATCCATGAACAGAAAGTTGGGGATGTGCTGGCGGAATTGGGGGATGATGATGGGTTCTATGATGTCTCTGAGGTAAGAACGTGCAGTGACTGAGCCATCTACAATAACCAAATCTGTTTTGCACTGACTGGTGATGCCTGCCCAGACTGTTGCACCTCCTCCACCAAAGGGAACCCTGGGGACCATGTTGACCTCGGCGTATCGCTCACCTCGCCTTCTCCAGCAACACAGACGACCATCATTTCTGTGCAAGGTGACCCGACACTCATCAGTGAACAGGACGGTAGACCACTGCTGCATTGTCCAGGTCACATGGTCTTGTGCCCACTGCAAACGTTCACGGCGGTGTCTTGGTGTCAGTGGAGTCACCTGCAACGGTCGTCTGGCATTAAAGCCAAAGCGGCCAAAAGAGTTGGTTTCGTATGGTTTGTCTGGAAACCCTAGTACCCCTCACATCTCGTTACTGGGCCTGCAGCTGTGTGGCAGTTACATAACGATGTCTGAGTGCATAGGTCCTTAGGTACTGGTCATCGTTGCGGTCTGTCACTCGTGGGGCTCCACTCCTGGGTCTGTCACAAACTCTGCCAGTAGTTCTGTGTCTTGATGCAAGTCTGCTGATGACACTTTGAGACACACCAAGTTCACAAGCAACATCTGACTGCCTGCCACTGACCCGAAGGCGCGCTATGGCCAGGTGGCGCTGCTCATCCGTTAAGTGACGTCATGTGTTCATGGCTGTTTGAATGATGAACTTCGAATGACTTACTGACAATACCAGCTTTTTATACCAACAGAATGTTGAAATTGATGCCACATTGAAAAGGGTTGTCTTTTAGTTTTTTGGTATTGGCCCCGATATGTAAGGCACACTGTACCCAGTCAGACCATTACGTGGAAAACACAAAATGAGGTGTGTCTATCACCCCAATACAATTGCCTCCCTATCCCAAAACTCTCTGAAGTGAAACAAACACTGTATGTATGAAATCCACTGAGTCTCTCACAATATCCCTAACTTATTGTGAGTATTGTATATTATGGCATGTATACAGTAATCCTCTTTTTAGCGCCAGTTTTGAAGCGTTAAGCATTCATGCATGTGAGAGTGCACATTTGTTTTTTTCTCCAAGAACAATATATAGTCATAACACTACTGTACTGCAGTACCTCCATTCATTCATTCTCAACAGTACAGCATAACATTAGTATAATGTTCAAGCAAATCAGTATATATTATGAATGAGATTTGTATGGTATTCGGATGTTGAACCTGTTGTGACAATGCTTAACTTGAATGTGTTAAACTAACTGATAATAAACTGTGTGATTGTATGTAACAAGCACTTATGGTGTACTACTTCATTGTACACTGAGCTGAAATGTGTTAGAATGTGTTTCTCTGTATGCAGGTTCTCTTATAATAGTGTAATATAATAGAAATATATTAGTGTAATAACTGTGCACATCAATTTTGTTATATTGTGTAATGAGCTTAATTTTTATAAACCTTAGTTGGTTTGGTTTAAACGCCACTTTTCTTTCTCTATTAATGACAGACGGAACCTTCAAAACCTAAGAAGCACAGATCTATGGGCTATAATGAGTGGATGTCCCACCTGCGTAAGTTTGCTGCCTCGGAGGTCTGGGTCTCTGAGGCAGGAAACAGGCACCATGCCAGAAAAAGTTGCATGATCTGTATCTGAAGGTAAACTTGGATAGAAGGGATTTGTGCAAAACACAAAGCTATGTCATATTAAAAGGAGACACATTCTCATGATTCACTGTCAAACAATATTACAGATTGAGAAATGGCCGATGCAGCACAGGGGATGAATGTCTGTGTTTGGAGGGACGCAGGCCTCTAACTGTGGTTTCCATACAAACACGGTACCAGAGGTCTCTTGTATGATTATGAGGTGTTGGTGTTGCATTCTGCACTATTAAAATTTCACTCTCTTGTCTGTGAACCTCTAGCCTTCCAGCTCTGTTCCTGTGTCTTCTTCAGGGACACCACAACCAGGACCCTCATCTGCATCTCCCATGTCAGCCACCATAAAACCTGGGCAGATACCTCAAAAGCCCATTTTAACTTTGTCATCGGTGAGTAATGAGGATTTACCTATAGTGATATTTATATTGTTAATGTATTCAACTATATTAAAATGTACTGGTCTCCACTTAAGGTTGCTTTTTTTCTTTTTGGTAGTTTACAAAGCCACAGTTTGGTGGCTGGGAAGCAAACAACTAAGGTAATGTAAGGAGAGTGACACAGCTTGAATTTGATTTTGCAATATATGCATTGTTTTTCTTCATGCCTGGGTGACTAAAGTGGGATTTTCATTCAGCAAAGATATGTTAAACAATCTGGTCCTCTAACTATAAATGCCAAATTGTTTTATTATAATGTTGTATTATATTAATATAACTGTGCTCTTATTCTCTCCTCAGTGGAACGTCTGAGCGATCCAAACTTCTCCTTCCCGCTGGATGTTCAGACTGTCTCTCCTCTTTCACTTCCTCCCTCTCCTGTGCATTCAACTGCCTCACCTTCCTTCATTCCACCAGCCACTGCCAGAGCTGTAAGAAGCCAAATGAACTTGTTTTCTTCACATTGACATTTCACTACACTTAAAACAAGCATTCTTCATCAGTGGCTTGTAATCATGTCTATATAAGTACATTTTTTGAATTATGAAATAGGAAATAAGAAGTGTCATCTGCCAGATCCTCCTGTATCTCCTCTAATACCTCCTCTGCTCCTAGTCGTCTGTAGTCCATCTGTGTCAAGCTGTGTAGCATTCACAAGAACCACAAAAAACAGGGCAGTTACGCTCTGACAAGATGGACTGTGATTGTCACTGAGTACGGGAAGATCAGGCAGCTGGTCCAGGGTAATACCACAGTCATGCAGAGCACTAATCTGCAGTTGTTTGACATCAATCAAACAACACAGGTTCAGTGACCCAAATTTTGGCTCTCTAAATGCTTGTTTGTTATCTGTGCTTGAATTTGTTTGTTGTTCTAGTTTCATAGTTTAGCTGCTTTAGTCAAGTGATGGACTTTCTTCATTGGAAGTATTATTGATTTGATCAATGTGCTTATGTTAATAAATGATATTATATTGTACATAGCAGTTTTCTGCGATTATTTTATGCATATGTTTTGTGATAATTCCTGGTTGTGATGGTCAGCACTCAGATTAATTTCCTTTACTGTTCCTTGAAGTGTAAATATTTTGCCAAAATCTACATTTAAAGTGAACCCTTCTTTTGAGACTATTTTGGTCTGGTTATTGGTCCCTGATTCTAGGATGGTGCCCCGTTTAATGATTTCATTATAATTTTGATAACTTGTATTGATTTCATTTAAATAATTATGATCAATAATTACTATTTTCTAATAACCGCACCTGCCCTACCATCAGTTCCCAAAAATGATGCTCCATGTGATCTTAAACCAGATTTATTGCAATATTTATGCACAATAATCCAGAATTAAATGTTTTAATTTTTGCTTGGAGATTAAGCACTCTCAACTTGCCAAATTTTCAATTGTGGTTTGTGGTGTGCTTTAGTGTACTATTGGTTTGTTTTTTTTAAACCCTAAATAGCTTGTATGCTATTTAGATTCTGCAGTCACTAAGTAGTAGTCACAGGTTAAGCCTCCCACCTGTGCATCAGCAACATAACAGCCACTCGCTTAAGTTATTGAACCCACTGGCTGTCGCCGCTACTTCAGTAAAATGAGTAGACAAAACCCTAGTGTGACAGGAGCCGGAGCTCCTTATGAGCCAGATGACCCAGCCCTGCAGGATGCGATCGCTGGTCTCCGTTGCCTCTCCATCAAGGAGAGAGGCCACCTAAATAGCATTGACATTGACATTGACATTAGCACCTGTGATGAGAAATTACAGGAGCTAATTAGCTATATCAATAACTCAGCTGGAAAGCTGCAATGCACCCTACCCGAGGTGCTTGGTCAATTAGCGCTATGCACCCAGCGCAAAGCCAAATTGCAAGCCGCAGCGAATCAGAAACGGCTTGCTTTGCAGCTTGATAACTCCCTCCTGAAGGATGAGACCTCCAGTATATGGAAATATCGGTTTGGAGTTCAACAGACAGTTGAACTCCAATCCACACACAAGCAGGAAACCCTAGTTAACTTAGGGATCACAACTGCTTGCAGTGGTGTTGCCCCTGACCCGTTGACAGTTGACGGCCACCCAGCACCACCAAGGGCCCGCTTGGTGGACACAGGTGCTCCACCCAAGCGTAGGGTGCCCGAGTCAAGTCACGGCTGGGCCACCGTATGCTGTAACATTGCAACCCTTGCCCAAAGGGAACAAGGTTACTACAGTGTCCAGAACAGCATCACTGGTTCTGGACCCCCATTCACATGTGATTTGTATGCACATTGCGGTTCACACCCGGCTCCTGAACGGACTCCATCCCCACCGCAAATGGGGGAGCACTGTTCTAATCGCTTTAAACAATATAGGGACTCTAGCAGTTCAGATGACACAGATCCATCCTGAAAACATGACCTGCGCACTCATCAGACTGAGTCCCTGGCAAGAGACATAGAGCGCTTTAACTTAGACAGTCCAGAGTCAAACATTGTTAACTAACTTCGTGAGCTCCAGCATTGTCTCTTCAAACTTCCTCATGATTCAACACGTCAGAAATTTAAGCTGGTCTGGAAGACGACAACCAGGAGCATCCACGTCTTCATGGAGACACTCCCACCAGGAACCCGAGACCACTATTCTGCACTTTGTCATGCTCTGTGGGATGAGTATTCATTGTACAACGACCCTGCCTCTGCCATATTTTGTGGCTTAGCCACCATGCAAGAGAAGCATGACTCTACCAAAGAATACTATAGGCACCTGAGGGCTGCATATTTCCAGGATATAACACACATTTTGGCCCAGCCAGAGAACCTGTGGACGACGCTAGAGTTTCGTGATTGAAGCATTAGATAATCAAAACAACCCAGAGCTAGCTCTCTGTATCTGCCATGTGTTGGGCTTGCAAATGATATCTGAGACTCGACGTACTTCAATGGTAACTCATTTCATGTCAACAGTACGCGCAGATAACCTTTGTCCTATTGACTAAACCATCTGGCAGTGAAAGTGATTTTGCTGTTCATAAGTCCTTTCTCCATTTCCTTTCGCTTTCACCTTTCAGTCCACCGCGTTTTTCCCAACCCTGCTTCTTCTTCTGATTCCCTTTCTTCTTCTTCTGCCACCCTCTGGATCCAGACTACTGGTGCCATCGACGGCCGTATTTCTATTCTTATACATATTTTTATATTATATGTATATTTTATATGTACGTATGTATATTATTGCATATATATACAGTGGAAACCGCTTATAGTGATCACGTTGGTCCAGATCCAATTTGATCACTATAAGCGGTTGATTGCTATAGTGTTATTATTTCACTTCATTTTTTATGCAGAATATCACCTAAATGCCATTTGTATCGTTTTTTCAATGAGAAAAATCGAACGAAACGGACAGCTTCAGCATTTACTGAATTATGGTTTCAGACACATTCGTTTCAAATGCTCCTATTGAGAGGCACCATGCAAGTTTAATTACTGCGCAGTGCACAGACATAACTCGAATACAGTATTTAACTTATTCTGTGCGCCGGCTCTGCTGTGCCGCTGGTGCATTTTTTAACAAGTCTGAAAATAAAGTTTGAAACAAACTGTTTCATAGAACAACAACATAGAAGATAACAACTGCATCAAGAAAATTTAAGCTACCTCTGTTTTGTGTTGCGGCTCTGCTGCGCCGCATTAAGAAGTCAAGACAAATTAATCCATGGATCCCTGGATCAGAGTGTTGTCCAACACCAAGTTCCCCTTTTTTTCAAAACGATGTAAAAGGTCAAAGTTTTTGAAACCAACATGCAGGAGACCAGTCTTTAAAATGCATATATATATATATATATCTCATATATATATCTCATATATATATATATATATATATATATATATATCTCATATATATATATATATATATATATATATATATATATATATATATATATATATCTCATATATATATATATCTATATCTATATATATCTCATATATATATATATCTATATTATATATATATATATATATATATATCTCATATATATATATATATATATATATATATATCTCATATATATATATATATATATATATATATATATATATATATATATATATATATATATATATATATATATCATATATATATATATATATATATATATATATATATATATATATATATATATATTATATATTATAATATATATATATATCTCATATATATATATATATATATATCTCATATATATATATATATATATATATATATATATCATATATATATATATATATATATATCTCATATATATATATATATATATCTCATATATATATATATATAATCTATCTATATATATATATATATATATATCTACTATACTATATATAATATATATCTCTCTATATATATCTATATATCTATATCTATATCTCTATATATATCTATATATATCTATATATATATATATATCTCATATCTCTATATATCTATATCTCTATATTATCTATATGTGCATAACAGTGCCATTGTGACATGAGCTTTAGTTTTCCTTGAGGCAGCCTCTCAAAACATTTTTTAAAGTGTCTAAGTCTAAGTCAGTACAGCATGAGGATATCCGCATGCCAACTCACCATACCGTATGTAGTACATCATTTCTGCTCCGTATAATAATATTTCTTTTTGCGGGCCTTAAAGATCTTGTCAGCATTTACGAGAAGATGTAGCTTAAGTGTAAGTAGCTTAGAGATCTTCTGTAGGACCCCCTTAGTAAATACTAGCTTCTAGGTCTAGGTTGCACAGCGACTTTTCTGGATCCGGAGCCTGTTCGGTAACACAGGGCAGTTTTGACTCATCCAGCAGGATGAAAGACTGCAGCCTTTGGCGGTTAAAATCCAAACATTTGGTTGCTCCCTTTGAGTAATGGTTGCTCTGATTAAAGCTGATGCTTCCAGCAACACGTAAATCAGCTGGCCTTGAAGAGAAGAGTTGCTGTTATTTTTTCCGTTCATCCATCCACTCAACTGACGATGGATTCAGGTGCGCTGTCTGACAATGGGAGATGGGAGTTTTCGATCCAGGGTGTCTGTGTCAAGCAGGCGCCACCTACTCGACATAAGGGTGGATGCACTTTCCTTTGTTAGTGCATTGTTAGAGCCTGCATTTGAGCTGTGGGCTACACGCAGCTCTGATGTCAGAACCATGTGGATGGTCCCAACAGTACCTTGCATGGCAGCCTCTGCTATCAGTGTATTAATGTGTGTGTGAATGGGTGAATCTGGCAAGTGCTGTGAAGCGGCTTTGAGTGGTCAGTAGACTGAGCGCTATAGAAATACGAGTGCATTTATTAAGAGAGCTTCCATTGGTTGATTCTTCTTTGTTGATTATTTCTTAAAAATAGTCGGTGGCTGCTTGTTTTGTGTGTAGAAAACTGTTTTTGATTTCCATCTGCAAAGTAGCAAGACAGGAGGATGGTGTGGAAGGAAAATTGCTTTTCTTTTGTGTTTATATACCTATGTCTGTTTTTTTTATTTGAATAATGTCTTGTTTCATCTGATTTTCAGCATCACTTGATAACCTAATTGAGGTCCGAACCTGTGACTCAGGTGTTAATTAACTAATTACACCCTGTTTTATATCGCACAGATTCCACGGCTCTGTATAAAAATGTGTGAAAAAATGTTTTAAATGAACTGTAAGGTTATTCTGGTTGTTTTTTCTCGCATAAAAGTAAGTTTGATGACAGCTGGTAATAAGACTGATGACACCAAGGGTAAAAATAGTTGTGGGTGTGATACCTCTTTTTGTTTTTTTTATCTGAAGTTGCTGTGCTGCACTGAATACGAAAACACACAGTTTTTAAATTAACTTGCAAAATGAACAAACTTGAGAAAAAAAATAATTAAGCTGGATGTTTTTCTCATTTTAGTGTGGTGTATATTAGTGACTACACAGAATTACACAGAACCAAATACAGACTAGATACTGTATTTCCAAATCGCTGTTATACATGACTTGACTCCCAAATCACTGCGGCCAGCAATTAAATATTTCTAGCATAATTGGCAAAGTATCAATATTGCTGTTCTAATATATAGTTCGATACTGGAGCATTTATGTACTGTAGAACTGCAAACATCTGATTCAGTCAGTCATTAGTTGTGTTGCGTCTGTCGGGATTATTAGGGCCCGAGCACTGACCAGTGCGAAGACCTATTGAATCTGTTAAAATTGATAAACAAACTGACCTTAAGGGACAACACAATTTCATACTGTTTTACTTTATATTACATGCTGAACCAGTCACCATTCCAGCTTCAAACCTCTTGTACATACGTCGTCACGTTGTAGCACAGTCACAGTCCAATGGAGAACAACACAGAGAACATGACTTTACTGACTTTTTTGTGGCTTATTTTGTCGTTTTGGCCGTAGATGGCCCTCTCACATTCCTGGATTTCTTGATTAAGCAAGGCAAATCATAGGCATGATTATACTTCATGTCCACATTGCTCATGTGTTTGGGCTCCTGCAGGAGCAACCATACAATGCTGAAGCACACTTCATCCTTTTAGGGTCAAACATGTATGGGCACAGTCAGATTGCCAAGAGTGAGTGCACCCTTAGACACTTTTAATGCTGAGACATTCAACATTTACCAGCACAGAGGCAATTAGCATCCCAATGACAGCTGTAAGTATGGTGGTATTTGACTGTGTGCTGTTGGCAAGGTTACATGAAAACATGCTGCTAGTAAAGAACTTGAGAGCAAAGAGCTTGAGTGCTCTCTAGTTGTCAAGGTAAGATAAAGCAGCCCTAAAATGTATTATGGCCAAAAGTATGTGGACAGGGGTGACCACTTTTGTGTATCTTTAGTGTTGGTCTGGTTTTCTGTTTTTTTTCTGCTACGACCGACAATGGTATTTTAAACAATGTTTTCAACCTTGTGGCAACAGTTTAGGAAGGACATTTCTGGTCTGTAATGTCAGATTTGTGTGTTCTGATAACAGGTGGAAATATATTTCTTAATTCCTTTATCACATTTCTAGACTGATAGAAACTGACCATAAAGGACAACACAATTTCACATTTTGTTTTCCATACTTTATTTTATATTTGCCGGACCCTGCCACAAAATTCTGAGTTTGAACTACATAGTGCCCCATGACAGAACATTACTCTTGATACGTGTCAAGAGTAATACCAGTGTAGTTTTACTTAAGTCCTATTCATATTGGTGATTTTCCCTATTATCAAATTCATATTTTGAACTACACATTGACTTTTTACTCAAAATCAGGGTACTTTTTAAAACACTGAGAATAAATGACATTGTATTATATATTGCAGCTTTAAAGTACATCAAGCTTTTTGAGTTTAATATCTTTACTCACCAAGCTAGCAATGTTTTAATAGAAATTGTAGCATCTAAAGATGTTAAAAGTGGGTGAATAATCTGATAATATTGGCTGGGACTCCTTGACCTTCTCTCTTAGCAGGGCCCAATCAGTGCCGATATTGGCCAATAACTAGAGAATTGGCCAATATCGAGAGAATGACCTATTTTATTTATATGGGTCGTTTTTGCATCTTTAACATTCTATAGTGAAATGTCTAAAAAGTAATGGCAGCAGTAGTTGAAATTGATTAAATAAAGTTTTAAATCACAGTTTGAATAGAAAACAGGCATTCCATGATGTGGAATGCAGTAGTATGATGCTGTGATATTGCATAAAGAACAACAGAAGAATAAAAAGTGATTTTCCACCAGATTATGAAGAAAATGGTTGCTTACATGTTTAAATGGATGGAGATGTTACCAATAAATGTCTAAACTTTTTAAAAACAAATTTGAATCAGTAATCCAGCAGTAATGGAGTGTAAGTATGAGTAGATTTACTCAAGTATGTTCCATAAATCATTTTTTTAGCTATACAGTCGTGGTCAAAAGTTTACATAAACTTGTAAAGAACATGAATATAGTTCCAGTGATTTATACAGTTCTCATTTATCTGTGAGGGACTGAGAAGAACACATACTACTTTGTCACAAAAAACAAAACAAAACAAAAAAAAACATTAATGAAAATTGGTTCAAAGTTTAATTTATTACAAGTCCTCTGAAAATGTGACTGATCAAAAGTATACATTGAAAAACCCATTTTGGTGATCATAGAAGCTTTGTGAACAAAATCAGCGTTTTGCTTTTTCTGGGCGCATTATAATAGGGCTTGTTTGATACACCCATTAGACTCACTGACCACAAACATTCTAATGGGAAGGTCACATGAAGCCATTTCAAAGCAGTTACAGGTCCCAAGATCAACAGTGCAAACAATTGTAAGTATGAAGTGCATGACACACTTGTGTCACTGCCACAAACAAAAAACACAAACTATCACCTGCTCCTGTGAGAAAACTGGTCAGGGTGGTCAAGATTCAACCAAAAACCCCAAAAAGCAAGTCTGCAATGAATTAGAAGTTGCCGGAAGACAGCTGTCAGTGTCCACAGTCAAGTGTTTTACATCAACATGAGCTGATTATAAGAATACACACTTGTGTAGTTGGTTTCACTTAAGACCAACATGATAGTGTGTGAGACTTGTGAGGTGCTGACCTGTGTGAACATGTACATGGTTACAGACTAACAATCTTTATTTTGAAATTGTAATCCTGTAGCAATCTCCTTTTTACTGACTGTATCTGTAATCTATTTACATATTTAATAATACTGCAAATGCGTCCTTCACAGTATTATTACCATCTCCATATTGTGTTGTGACTATCAATAACTATCCAGTATTTGAGTTTTATTAAGACAGGTGCCAGTAATCAGTGCTGTACACTTTCTTAGAAGATCTTATAAAATTGTTGTTGTTGTTTTTGCAAGGGACCCTACATAATATCGATTTATATTACAATATTGAGAATTTTGACATGTTAGTTTAATGCCAGTGATGTTAACAGAACACAGGTACCTTGGCTGACAAACCATGTTAGAGATTGCCCACTAGAGAGCAGAATTGTACATAATATGAAAGTCGATTCAGCAACACCAAACATCTTTAGTTGCAGTCTTCAATAAGTTCTATGTTGTAACATACAATGAAATTAGATGATTTAACTTTATTGATTGGATTCAACTGTGATGCTGAACATGCACAGTAGTTAGGTGCCAAAATACAAAAAGTAAGAAACATATTATAATACAATATGAAACACTTTACACATTCTTACCACAGATCTATCTATTTAACAGTATATAAATAGAGTGGATTATGTCTAGGTACAGTATGTACAGTATATAGATATTATTGGCAGTACTAAATGAAGATACAATTGTACAGTACAAGTGTCATTAGCAGTACTAAAGGTGGGGTATAGATGAAGAGTTGACCCCATCTTTTAACTCATACAGCTAAATATACAAAGTGCGTCTGTTTGAATAGTGTATATGGTGAATAAATGACAGTCTGATCAAATAATGAGCCTTCAGTTAATCGTGTCAAATGCCTCTAATTTACTTCACTGAGGCATACTGGTGTGTGTGTGTTTGTGTCCACATCTTAGGTGACTAAATGTGTGGTTAGCTGTTTTTTCATGCATATGAAAGCGTGTAATTTTTTTCCACATTTTACTGTATAAACTGAACAGTGCTTAAATATTTAGCTTTCCTGTGAGTCACTGAACTAATATTTAGTTTAAACCACTCTTTCTGATAACTGCTTTACATATGTGTTGCATGGAGTCTACCAATTTATGGCACCTGCAAACAGGTATTCCAGCCCAGGATGACTGGACTTACATTCCACAATTCTTCTGCATTTCTTTGTTTCGCCTAGGAAACAGCATTCTCTGATGTCACCCAACAAGTTTTGTGCTGGCCACTCCAATCTTGTTGGTCTGGAACCAAGATGCTGCTCGCTTACTGGTGTGTTTGAGGTCGTTGACTGAAACACCTATTCCTCATCATGGCCATTCCCTCTTCAGCAAAGGCAACATGACCTCTTCAAGTATTCTGATGTAGTCACACTTATTTATGATCCCTTGCATGTGATAAATAGGCCCGACACCCTAGTATGAGAAACATCCCTATATCATGATGCATGCGCCACCATGCTTCACTTTCTTCACAGTATACTGTGGCTGTAATTCAGTGTTTGGGAGACGTGATGACCCAAAAAAAGAACAATCTTGCTTTCATCAGTCCACAAATTGTTGTGATTTCCCTTAGTGTTCTTTGACAAATTGTAACCTCTTCCGCACATTCCTTCACATAGGCATCTTCTTATTGTTACAGTACTCACAGGTAACTTTAGACCTCCTTTGATCACCCTGGAGCTGATCATTTGCTGAGTCTTTGCCATTTCGGCTAGTCTGCGATCGATTTGAACGGTAGTTTTCCATTTTCTCTCAGTCTTTCTGGTTTTGGTTGCCATTTGAGACAATTCTAGCTGAACAGCCTATCATTTTCTGCACTTTTTCCCTCTCCAATCAACATTTTAATCAAAGTATGCTGTTCTTCTGAACAGTGTCTGGAACGTGTTTTCATAGAATGAATGACCTCACTAATTGAACTCCACATTGCTATTATTTTGAACGTGCCCCTTTTTAATTATGATTCACACAGAATCAGCAGCATGCATTTTATGACTGTTGGGTCTATTGGTTTTCTATTACTCTACTATACCTTACTGGCAATATAGAAATGTAATTTCTACCAAAAATAGTGTGTTGGTGCTCCTGATCCATATTTGCAATGTCATAGCCTTGTGACTCTGGAAATAAAAAAGACAAGAGAAATACACACAGGAAGTTACTCTTTCAAACAGGTGCTTGAAAGGGTCATGTCAACAAAACCAAATATTTTTGTCACCTGAACCTCACCAGATATTATTGGGACCTAAACCTTACCAAGTATTTTTGTTACCTAAACAAAATAAAACGGCCAAAAATGGAAATAAACTGAAAATAATAACTGAACCTGTAGAAAAGATAAGTAAACAGTGTAATAATATGTTCAAAACAAGATACAAAGCCTGGTCTTCGTGTGAGATTCCTGACGTCAACCCAATCAGCCATAACGTCTTGTTATAGATACAGACTTCATAGTTTTTTTCCTAGATGGAAATGATGGTCCTGGAGCAACATTGATCATGATGTTCCAGGAATACCAACATGGTGATTTCAGATACATCTTTCTTATATGTCTGTGTGTGTGTATGCTCATGTTGCACAAGTGGCAGGGTTGGACTGCCAAAAGTCTGACCAGCTGGTGTCTTTCATGTCTGTGGTCTGACATTATTCGCTCAGCATCACATTGCAGTTTCCAGAATGTTTTTGTGGAGAGATCAGAGCATCTGAGTCTCATGAGCATCAGACTGTCAGCAGCACTCATGGTCCTGCCATATTTGGTGCCCTTGGCAATCTCAGCAGCTGCCTCCCCCCAACTGTGCATCCTCAAACCCTCGTGTCCACCTATCTTCTGCAACACAAGTGTCTTAAACATGGCAGTGATCTACATCTGTAATGTGTTTTAGGTTCAATAAAAAAGATTATGTTCGTCATACAGTATTTTCTCTTTTGGAGTTTCATCTCTCTTTGGTTCTCCTCCTATCGAGAACATTGATAATGATGATTTTATCAGTGATTTAGCCTTCTCATATTTAGGTTTAATTTTTGGCACAGTGAAAAAGACAAGGCCACAAGAAGAGATTTAATGTAGAACCCTTTAGTAAAAATTATTCTGAAGTGGGGCAATTCCCTTACGTTAATCTTATCAGCAAATCCAATAACCATCCAGTGGGCCTAGATTTTTCAGGGGTACCATGGATTTTGGGGACAATGGCAGTTGATTTCTTTGCCTGGCTAGTAATCCAAGCTAGTCATATAATCCAACATCAGAACCTCCTTGCAGATATGTAATAAAGATGCACACTAGACTATATTATGATAGGAATAGATGTCAATCTTGTCAAAAGTCACCCATTTTACCATTCACAAGACAGAATGTTGCAAAATAGCATTGTACCGAAAATAACCCTAACCCATCAGAGGGTGAATGTTTGTATTTTCTAGTATTACTGTGAATATACAATGTTCTGTGTATGTAGTTCATAATGGGGATGGAAATGTAAGGGTCTAGCTGTATATATAAGTGTGATGTACAGAAAAGAAGATACAGTCTTGTTTATTTGTCCTTCAGCCTTGCCTGTACTTTTCATTATCCACCAGCAGTCATTAAACAACCCATCTTTTGTTGTTCTCCTCTGTGTTACTTAACATTGGCTATTTGTTAGACCCTTAACTGGCTCTCACCAAGGTGAGTGCTTATATTTTTAGTGTTAGAGGTTCCAGAGGGAATTGAACTCTCAGCCCCTTGGCAGGATTAGAGGCCTATGTCCTCTTTGAGCTACATAAGACCAAATCTCTATGAATTATGAATATCAAGAGAGCACATGTACACACAAAATGATCTTGCCAATGTTTTTCTCCCTGTGCTATATTCCCACACTTTACACCACTCACCTCAATGGAATCTCTTAAGACCCTATTTTAACAATCTGTGAATCTAAAGCGCATGGCGTAAGTGTTCCTTGGGCGTGTTTTTTTTCTAGTTAGTCATCGGATAAGCTAGTTGCAAAGTAAGGCACACAGCCTAAGGAGCTTTTTAACCACAAGTTGATGTCAAGGTTGAGAAAAGTTTGTATTTCACCATATATCGATTCCATGTTAGAAAGCCGTTTTGTTAATGGACAGGGTTCTCATTTAAAAAACATTGCGCAAAATAGGACATGAAAGAGACGGACACCACTTCCCAGGCAAAAGTTGTGCTCTATAAAATCAAAATTGATGGGACAATGTGCACACCTGTAAGCAAACTCTGACCAATACATACAACCATTTTGGAGGCAAGGGGAATTGGCTACACAAACGGTGGGTTAGTGTATTGAAGCAGACTGTACAAATTAAATGTGAGAGTTGAATGATATAATGATTCTGTGCATAACAATACATCTCACAATTGATTCACTTCACATCATTAATTACAGATCCACGTTATCATAAACATTCAAACCAGCAATGTCATTTGTACATGTGCATTTAGTGAATTGTATTTCATACAAACCTTTTAAATGTTAAAGATATCAGCTAACTCAAATCTGAAATCAGTATTTCCTCAGCGTTGTCTCACTATCACATTCAAACACCGGGAGCTCAGCGGAGAGGGGCCAGCTGTTTGATAACAAAATTATCATTATCGGTTTTATAAATCAATGATTACATCAGATATCATCAAATGATGAATACTGTATACATATTACATAACAGGTATGATTTTAGTTTTTATGTAGGCTAATTATAGGTAAAATCGCCGCAGTGAACACCATCAACTCTGCTGTCAGGTGCATGCTGTCCACACAGAGCGCACGTGAGACAAGGCCATGGCTGCGACAGACACACTCAGCTCCAGTCAGCTCACTCGGTGCATCTTCACAACCAGCACATATAGATTGTGTAAATTATGAACATGTGGAAAAAAAGTCAGTCAAGATGACCTCTGATTATCTTTACGTAAATATATCCACAGGGAGTGATGGCGTCGGGGCCTGGACGCCAAACTAATAAACATTTTAGGATGGATTGTCTGACTGAAACGGAGCGATGTCTGCAAGGTAGTTCAGGCAGGATACTCGAGCTGCTCTTCTATACACATGACGTACCCCACTGTCCACACTCATCTACCCAATGCAACCTGTCAATTTGGCATTCTACGGAAGTGCAAAGGATCTGAGGAATGAGGAATGGTGTCACATTGGCCACTGCTTCACTCAGAAACAGTAACTGCACATCATCGAAGAGGTAAATTCATATAAATGTCTATATGAGTAAATTAAAAACGTTATTATTTATTAATAAATAATTATTTATTTACAACTGTGGCTTTGTTACCTTTTTCCATGTTACCATGGCACCAAAAAAGCTGGCATGGCTGACATGTATGATTGAGTTGTTGTTATTGTTGTTAAGCTAGCATAGCTAACAAGGAGACTGGCGACTGTTGATGAAGCAGCAAAACATTTTCAGGAAGCCGAGGAAATGGCAGGTCAAACGTCGCATGACAATGGTTTATGGGATTTTCTTGGAAAGCAAGGTGTTGCAGGTAAGGTTATTTCCACTTTTCATGGCAAGAACCCAGATATCAAAAATGAAATCAGGTGGTACAAGATACAGCCCTCTCTGAACCCACTCTGTTCTCATTAGGTCTGTTACATGAAGAGGCCAGTCAGCAAGATCAGCTGGAGGTGAACTGCCTGTGTTTGCTGCATCTAGAGGGCACATGAAGCACACTTTCTCACCTTGTATTCACGATAACTTACCACACACACACACACATACACAAAATATAGAATAAATATGTCAATGTAATGCTATTGTGTGACTGCAGCATAAAGTAGAACCTCATATTTTTTTAAAGGCTTATTTTGTTAATGGCTAATAAAGTTAATAACGCTAAGTGTTATTAACTTTATTAGCCATTAACAAGTTCTTAGGACAAGTTTCAATTATGAGCTGATAAAGTCTGTGGAGTAAAAGTCTGTGTATTACTCTTTGTAGACTTTAAGAAGGGGTGAAGTTGTTGAATATGGAGAGAGAAGATTTGGAGTTTCAGAAAAAAATGGCTTTACTGAACATCCGAAATTCTCCTGTATGATTACAAAGCCTTCTATAGCCTACACGTATTGACGCAATGAGGAACTTAATAATCCAGGACTGTGTGTAGTTTTAAAACTTTATTGTGTCTTACTGTGGCTAAATATTTCCTGCTGGTAAAAGTTGTGAAATGACAACGTTGAAAAAAAGTGTGGAAAGCCATGATTGCAGTTGTTTGGTATATAATAGGGCTGCACAATTTAAACAAAAATATATCTAATTGCAATTATTTTGACTGTTATTCCACTAATTTTTACACCATATCATTCCAATTTAAATTGAAATATGTATTATTGAAGTATATATGTATGGTTCTAATGTGAGTTTACAGGGATCTGTACCAAACAGGTCCCTGTAAACTGTCATATATGTCAAATATGATTTTAGATCAGGCCATCTCTGTCCTGGAACAGGAGAGGAGAAGGAGAGGAAGAGGTAGAGAAAGACAGGAGGAGGAGAGAGGTAGAGAAAGACAGGAGGGGAGAGAGGCAGAGGAGGAGGGGTGAGGTTAAGAAGCAGAAGAGGAGGTTAGTCCCTTCTTGAAAAACTTTGAAAAGAAACTAAAGACAGCAACAGCAAGTCAAGATGAGGAATCCAAACAGGAACCCTTGCCTGCAAAGAGTGCAAAAAAAAAACAAGCCGTGATCGTTCTAAAAATGCTGTCAAGAATTCAATAAAAAGTTTAAAGTTTTTAGTTAGGGTGAATCCATGAGGGAAAACAAATGAAGAAACGTTTTAGTGGTGGCACGAGGGTACTTGAGGTATCCAAATATTCAACCAAAACAGACATTTTTGTCACATGCCAAAGAACTGTTTTTTCCAGGTGTTGAGTTGAAAAAAGGAAAATGGGAAGACTTCCTACATGACATTTATGACTTTAAGGGGTCACACCTTGATGAGAGCAGTACTGTTGGTGAGTTGTACACAGTGTCAAAATTCAGGATTTTACAGTTCTACTTAAACACGACATGCTTCATAGACTCATCTGACACAGAAGTGGACAGGAAAATGGACAAGGTTGGTGTCACTCTAGTAGAGCAGCAGAGACAGACCAATTCTGATGGGCACCATGAAAAGCCAGCCAGACTGAATAAAGCACAAAGAGAACAATCTGATACAGTTGAAGCCTCAAATGTTGTTGATCTCACCTCTAAATTTGATAATTCAGAGGTAATCATTGGTGGCCTCACTTCCTCCTTCTCAGGCGTTACCACTGCCTCCTCCAGTGGCCTAGTGTCATCATTCAGCCAGACCTCCTCCTCGGGTCGGCCTCCTCACACATGCACGTGCAATTGCCCCGAAATGGCAGCAAGAGTCAAGAATCTAGAGCAAACGGTGAGCCAACTAATGCAACGCCAAGCATGTGCGATGATCCCCGAGACGCCTAGAGGCGTGCCATCCACCATCACCACTTCCGCCCAGAAATATGAACACGTGGGCAAGTTGGCCAAGTCCGAGCGCTTGTTTCGTGAGTTTTAACAGCCTGATTCCTTTTTCTTATCTACAGTTATCATATTCACATGTATTTACATAGCAATGTAGAATATTCCAGATTATAATGTATGGCTTCGACGTTCCAGTGTATTACAATAGATGTATTTTTGAACTCTTCCGCTAACTTTTTCTGTATGTTTCATTACAGAGTGGCTAATAGACGATTTCCGAAATTTCCGTCTCGGCGCGAAGACGGCTGCAAAAGAGAAAGAGAAAGCCAGGCAGTCGGCGAGCCATGCCCTCAGGTTCTGTCTTTATATGGCTGCAACACTTCCGCCGAAAACCGTCTCGGCGGACTTGAAATTTATTATGCAGACGGACAAGTTGCGCTCGTAAGTGTGTTTTTTTGGTTAGAATGATCAGACAATGGAATTAGGTGCTGTGAAGTAGGTAGGTAGGTAGCTTTCATCACTTCTACCTGCTTACCTTCTTTTGTAGTTGGCCACTGTACCTGCGGCAGAAGGGGTACGTGCCGACGACCGTGCGCAATATGATGAACAACGTCAAACAGTTCATAAAACATGTCCAGTGCTCCTTCGCTGCGGAGAGCAAACTCCTACCGGCTGACTTCCCCAAGATCCTCTACGAATTGAAGCAGCTCCTCGCCAACGTCCATAAAAAGGTGGTCATCCACAGACAGAAGGTTTCAAAAAAAAAGACAGGTAATGTGTTATGTCTTTATTGTGTTATTGTTGTGTTTATATTCTGTCATCTCAAAAATTGGGATTTTGAACCTCTAAAATGGGTGGTATATGACACTATTTTCACAGATGAACAGTTAGAAGTAAGCAGTGAGGTCAAGTTCCTCAAGGCGGCAAAAGTGAAAATCCCAGAACTGTTTCGTAAGTACAATTCAGTGCATATTTAAATTTGTAGACAGAGAGAGGAGAATTAACATAAACCTGACTTCACTAAACTTCTTGTATCTGTGTTATCTATTGTAGAACTCTTGCCCGACGACGGCAGCCATGGAAAACAGCATTGCCAGCTGATGGGCTACGTCATAGGGTACTTGAGTATCTTGACTGGGCACCGGTCCATAGTCTTCACGAACATGACCCGCGAGCAGGTGTTGGGGCAGACTCCTGGAGCGATGGTACAAAGTTTTGGATTCTGGTAAGTATTTAAACTATGTTTTGGAAGAGAGAGAAATCTGCCTATCCACAGAAGTAAGCTAATTTTCTGCATCTTCTCCCTAGGTGGACGAGCACAAAATGTCTGGGTCTTTCGGACAGGCCGCCCTCTGTCTCAACCAGACAGAGTACCAGTGGCTGCGTAAACTGGCATTGGGCGACTGCTGCTTAAACAAAGACGGCATCACCCATGTCTTTCACACAATTTTGGGCAGGGCGGTCGTCAAGCCTGCTCTTTTCCTGCACATGGCCTGGGCCCATAGCGGGTTGACGGGGACGATCAGCTTTGGGAAGATGGGAAGAGCAGTGTCTCCACTCAGGTAAGTACTCAGGAATGTCATAGTTGTTAGAGTCATGGAATCGTTCCCGAAATTTAGCTAAGTACTTCACAATTGTCATCTATAATTTTCCAAGTTTCCAGCTTACTTGATCCGAATCTGGATGTGGCAGTTGGGAATTTGGAAGCCTTTCAGATGATGACACACATGTCTTCATTTGTGTTTACAGGCCAAGCATCACCTGACAGAGAAGGAGCGGAGCCAGGTGGCACGTGCCATATGCCACGATCCGGCAACTGCAGAAAGATTCAACGTGGCGCTCCAAGATAAAGAGATGGATTATGAAACCAGGCGACTACGCATGAAGGCCCTTAAACAGGCATTGGCAAAATCAAACAAGCCAAAGGACAGCTCAGATGACTCGTCAACTTTGGGTGAAGATCACACCGAAGACACCCCAGAGACCAGTTCCAAGCAAGAGGAACCTGTCCTGGACGATGCATCCAGCTCAGGCTCCTCTTTGTCCTCCTAGTCGGAGATGGTCAAGATGGCCCAAAAGAGAAGGAAGACGATGGAATACAGAGATAAACACGAGTCTTCATCATCAGAGGACGACTCCCCCCAAACCCCCCATCATCAGCCAAAACCGAAATCGAAGAAGAAGCTGGACTTCTCCACTAAAAGTAACAAGTCCCCCGAGCAACTTAAACTAGGTCTGAAGTGTGAAGTAAGACTTTGGCGGATGCCCACAGCAGCGGAAGATTACTTCATCTAGAAGAGAACGTCTGTATACCTGATGCCCGAGGAACGGGTAACATCACGGGTACGCAAAGACATTGTCCAGACTGCATTGAAAGCTTTTTCATCTACGACATGCTATTGTTGTAGACTGAAATGTGGAAGCGAAAGATGTTAATCTAGAATGCAGCTAAGTAGCTTTAGCACCACGTCTCAATCTACGACAATAGCATGTTGTAGATTGAAATGTGGAAGCTAAATATGCTAATCTGGAATGCAGCTAACTAGCTTTAACTTCCACTTTTTCATCTACGACATGCTATTGTTGTAGATTGAAATGTGGAAGCAAAAGATGTTAATCTAGAATGCAGCTAAATAGTTTCATAACACTTCATAGATGGGAATATGGAAGCTTTAGATGGGAATCTGGAATATTGATTCTCTGCTATGGCTTCAATTTATCCATGTATTATCAGTAAGTTGAAAACAGAAAATGAATGAGGGATTTGTGTGTTTTTTAGGGCCACTGTGAACACTGAACAACAGAAGCAGAGACATTGTGCATTTTCTCAAGAAACTGTTAATTCAATGCATTACAAATACAAAAAACAATTCAGGACAATTGCTTTGCTTCCAAATAACAATTACCAACAACAGATCTTACAAAAACTTAATAGTCATGAGTGGAGTACAATTAACACTATGCATTGTTTAGATCAGGGGTGTCAAACGTACGGCCCGCGGGCCGGAACCAGCCCGCCAGGGGGTTCAGTCCAGCCCGCGGGATAAATCTGCATTATTGAAAAAAATAAGAATAAACTTAATTTTCTTTAAAATCTGCAGTTCCTATATTGTCAGCTAGTGGCGCTGTGTTTTAGTCAGTTCTATTGCTTTACCCGCTTTTTCTGTTGACCCTGGCACCCTCTTCAGTGAAATGTCTTTGTCAAAAAAGAGAAAAGTGGACACAGAGTGTCGGATTTTTCAAGAAAAATGGACCTCTTCCTATATGTTCACGGAGGTGAATGGGAAACCCGTGTGCCTGGTGTGCATGCAGCAAGTTTCGGTGCTTAAGGAATACAATATTCGGCGCCACTATGAAACTCAGCATGGTGAAAAATACAACAGCTTGCACGGAGAACTGAGAAAACAGAAGGTAAATTAATTGTTGGCGGGTCTGAGGAAACAGCAATCTGTTTTCACCCGGAGCCGAGAGGTCATTGATGCTGCGGTGAAAGCCAGCTACTTAATTGCAAGCCAAATAGCATTAGCCTCAAAGCCATACTGTGAGGGGGATTTCGTCAAAAACTGTATGCTGAAGGCTGCCGAAATTGTGTGTCCTGAGAAGCGACAAGCTTTTGCCAATATTAGCTTGACGAGAAATACCGTGGCAGACAGGATTTCGGAACTATCGGCAGATTTGGACAGCCAACTAAAACGCAAAACGGAGTCATTTCTGGCATTTTCTGTTGCAATTGATGAGAGTACTGATATTACGGACATCGCTCAACTGGCCATATTCATTCGTGGAGTTGACGAAACTTTGACTGTCACAGAGGAGTTTCTCGAGTTGGTGCCTATGACCGACACCACAACAGCTGAGGACATTTTCCGCTCCGTCGTTGGAGCGCTGGACAGAGTCGGGGCGGACTGGTCCCGCGCCGTAAGCCTGGCTACTGATGGTGCGCCGTCAATGATCGGGAAAAAGGCAGGTGTTGTGACAAAGTTCAGAGAGAAAGTACAAGCCACAAATGGAGGGGATGATTTTTGGACATTTCATTGCATTTTGCATCAGGAGGCATTATGTTGCAAGGCGTTAAAAATGGATCACGTCATGGAGGTGGTTGTCCGAACTGTTAATTTCATCCGAGCCAGAGGTCTCAATCATCGTCTGTTTGACAGCCTTCTCAGTGACTGTAACATTACCCATGGTCTGCCATACCACACTGAAGTAAGATGGTTAAGCAGAGGTGCTGTGCTGAAGCGCTTCTTTGATCTCCGTGTGGAAATCGGACAATTCATGGAGAAAAAAGGAAAACCTGTTAAGGAATTACAGTGCCCACTTTGGCTGCAGGACCTTGCATTTATGGTTGATATTACAGAGCACTTGAATAATCTGAACAAAATGTTGCAAGGACGCAAAAAAATTGTAACACAGTATTATGACAGCATACGTGCATTCAAGTTAAAGCTCACGTTAAGGGAGACGCAGATGGCAAGCGGTGACCCTGCTCATTTTCCCTGTCTCAGAGATGTGTGCGCAGCAAGCATTAATCCTGACGTGAAACAGTACAAAGACAAGAATTCAGGGTTGCTGAGGGAGTTTGAGAAACGATTTCAGGTCTTTAGCGAACTCGAGACAGAATTCGCAGTTTTTCGCTCACCATTCACAGTCAGAGCTTCTGATGTGCCCGTTGACATGCAACTTGAAATCATTGATTTGCAGTGTGATGTAGAATTGAAGGACAAATTTGCTTCGAAGAAAACGGTTGTGTCCAAGAAGTTTACCTGGTGTGCATCTATTGTGTATTTGAGTTTAATGGATGAGCGGTGGTTGTTTAACTTGTTAATGAAGTTGGGGAAGACGGAAATGTCATGTGGCCAGGCTCCAATGATGTCGTCTAGGAAATGGAGGAAGAAAGAGGGTTTGTTGTTGCATTTGGCAAGTGCTTCTCACTCCCATTCGCTCATTTAAAAATGTGCGTAGGATAGTGCGAATCTTTGTCCCATGGCTGTCCCGTGTATCTTTAAGTAATGTCTGTGGTTGAAGAGAAAGTCTTTACTGGTGAGGCATATCTGGAGGAGTTGTATGATCGCTGTGTCTGGTCTTTTGCTGTCAAGGCTTTCTATGTCTATGGTGAACAGATAGGCACTGGTGGGGATAGTAATGGGTCTGATTGTTTCCAAGTAGTGGTAAGTGTCCTTTATGTAGCTGGGCTGTCTAGTGGAGAGGGGGCCAAGGTAGTGGTCAATGAAGCGGGAGATGTTTTATGAGCAACTGTTGCAATCAGAGACTATGGGTCGACCGTGAGGAACTTCAAAGGGAACCGTCCATGTCTGGGGATCTTTATGCATTTTGGGAAGGAGGTAGAAGTGGCGGGGGCGTGGGTCGTCTGGTCCAAAAAGAAAATCACGTTGTTTAGCGGTGATCTGTCTGTTGTCGTGGAGTGATGTTATAATTGTCCTAAGTTTCGTCTGTGTGTCGGGTTGGATGCTTTCCGGTATGGGTTTGTAGTACTTAGTGTCAAGCAGTTGTCTGTTGGCTTCCAGTAGGTATTGTTGCCTGTCTAGGATGACTATTTTTGAACCTTTGTCTGCCATTCTGATAATGATGTTTGGGTGCTGTGTGAGTTCTTTCAGAGCCCTGCACTTGGCCCCAGTGAGATTGTCTGGGACATCTGCTGGGGGTCGATAGGTGCGCAGGGCCCGTCTGTCGGCACAGATCAAGTCTTCCCAACTGGGAAAGTGGTGGTTCCCAGTTGGATGAGTTAGTGAATGGGGTGGGGGTTCTGTCGGGTTTGGAGTAGAAGTAGTCGATGAGTTTGATTCTGCCGTGATATTGGTGGAGGTCCCTTTGGAGTTCCCCACGGTCCCAGTTGTGCGGGTTTGGGATGAAGGTGAGTCCTTTCTCTAATAGCGTGAGCTGTGGGCCTTCTGGGGAAAATAGCGTGGAAAGGTTGAGTTCATTTGACGGCGACTCCACACCTGGTTTGTGCAGGCTGGTTAGTTAGTTTGTGGTTGAGTCGTCTGGGCGGGTGAACTGGGTAAATACAGTGTAATACAAGAATCACATACTTACAAACAAACCAAACAAAGTAATGTAAAATCAATATGTGGTTATTTGATAGATGAAAACCATGATTGGTGCCTGATATTATCAGCTGATATTGGTATGCATGTCGTCAGAAATACAAAAAGACACTGAAGCACACAAATAGTTTAAAGACTACATGTTTTTTTCTTTATTTGAGCTTTCTATGTATTTTGTATTTTTTATACTATATTGCAGGGCTGCTCGATTATTGCAAAAAATCGGAATCACGATTATTTTGATTGATATTGTAATCCCGATTACTAAAGAAGATTATTAATTGATTTGAGATCAAGCACTTATTGAACTTTGAACTCTGGTATTTCTTTAACACGATAAGTTTGACCTAAAAACAAGAAAAATGCAAATAAATAAGAGAAAAATATATCAATAAAATGAATTAAATAATATGTAAAAATAAAAAATAAACACTATCCCGGTGCAGTTCGACCATAGGTCCGTTGTGGTGGCAAAATATAATGCTGTTGACACTTCTTTTGCAACTTTTCTGCAACATTCCTCATAAAGGGCAGGCAGAACAATTCTGCTGTTATGGTGACGTGATGGTAACACATACTGCTTGTCCAATGTGTTAATCAGTTTATTAGAACCCCGGGTCACTTACGGTGTTGATAGGGCACATGTCTTTGGCAATCATGTATGTGACGGCATCTGTTATTTCTTTATGCCTGTGGGAGCTGGGTGGATATGTGGTGGATATGTGGTGGCATTGTAAAGTGTGTCCTTAATTGAGGCCTGTGTGGCGGTGGCAGGAGTCGAGTAGCTTTTCATTTTTGAGTTTTTTTGTTCCTTCACTGCTTGGTCATGTATTACTCTGTGTGTGGACTTTAAATGATTAAATAAATTGTTTGTGTTCCCTTGAAATATCTTGCACAATATCTTTGTTTGTTCCAATTCAGACTTCTCGAAACTGAAGTGGTTCAACACCACAGAATTCGCTGTACCTTTCTTCCCGACCAAAGGCTGCATTTCTGCCATCTTATACTGTCTTCCTCTACACCAGGGGTCCACAAACTAAACAACTGGAGTGGCACGCTTAACGATCCCAAACAATCTCTCTAAACGTGCCTATTTTTTTAAAATAGCATTTCCTATAGAGCTTGGCAACGTGTTGCAGTGTCGGGCGCCATCCTCGTTGCAAGAGCAAGAGCGAGAGAGAGAGAGCTCTCGATAATCATATCTAACTATGTAACGGGGAAAGAATGAATGTATGTCTTCATTACACTGCAGGGATCGAAATTAGCACCCGTCATCCACCAAATGTGGGGGAATTTGTGTGCTGGCGCCTGGTGGGTGAACTGAATCAGTTTATCAGCAACTGTGACGGATTCATTCCAATCAGATCTGATCGAAATAATCTTAATGATCTATATTTTGGTTAAGGGATAACAGTGCGCTTTACACGACCCAAGAGTTAGATCCGGTCAAATTATATGTTTCTGATTCAACCAAAGTGTCAGCTGGACTTCAGAAGGCCGGAAATCCACTACTTGACTACAAACTACTTGAACGGCCGTAAGCGGTCATTTGGACTGCTAGATTTTAAACTCTATAATCTCTCATGTAAATACCCGATTGAATGATGAATGCATTCATTATGTCATGATATATTTTTCTTATGTACATGTACATTTTAACAAGTTTAATTATACATTTATTAATAACATAGTAAACCATTATTTTTGCATATTTACACAATAATTGAATAGTGAAAAGTTAGAACAATTAAAAGTAACTTATTTGATTATGAATGATTTTATAATAATATATAAGTTAAAAAAAATAATAATAATCGAAAAAGCTGGAAACGAGCTGATCTCAAACAAAAAAAGAGCTGTTGTGATCACTGGTCACAGTCTACTCAGATTAATTCGGCTCTCCTCACACAGTCACCACACACGGGCTTGTGGCATTTCAAGTGTCCGAGGTTTGGTTCTGTTTGCAGCTCTTTCGGACCGGCACTGCCTCCGTGTCCGTGTCTGCTGCTGCTGCTGCTGCGGTGGTTGCTTTCGCTGCTGCCCACCTTGTGCCGGCTGCCGCAGCCCCTTTCCCCTCCATGTATTCTGCCCTCAGCTCCTCTGCCCGCTGCTGCAAGACTTTCCTCCGGCCTCTCCTGCTGCTGGTGCTCCTTGAATGAGATGCGGGCATTGATTCCAGCCAGGTCGAGGATGTTATAGAAGACCGCCACTGGCTATCTTTCCGCCTTTGACGGAGTATGGCTTCGCCATCTGGTCCGGGACGTCCATGCCATACTTGCTGTTGTTGTACATCACAGACTCTGGTATTGCCTTCTCCCCACTAAAGGTGCCCACACCTGTGTGCAGGTGCTCAAGATGCAGACATTATTCCTTGGCTGGTACACAGTCAGGGTCGCATCATTTCAGCACCTTTATGTTAGGGGTGTGCCAAAATATCGATACTATGATATATTGCGATATTTTGTCTTGAGGTACGTTATCGATACACTGGTGCCAAATATCGATATTTAAAATTGTGAAAAAAAATAAATATTTTTTTTTTTTTGGCCCACCACCACCACCCCTCTTCGGAGGACAGCTTTATCTTTATTCAAACATAGGTATACAACCAAATAAAATAAAAAAATTTTTTTAATGATAGTTGTAGTCAGTGTGTGTGTTAAGAAGCGACACTGTGCAATACACTCTTTGTTTACTTGGCTGTCATTCATGTGAAATTGATTGACAATGTTTTGTAATTCCTGTGAAATGGATTCAGTGCAGTCAATGAATTCTGAATTTCTTCAGTGACACAGATATCGTGATGTATCGTGGATGAAATTTCTTGCAATATATTGATTATCACAGAATCGCTGTATCGTGATATTATTGTTATCGTGGGCAAAATATCGTGATAGTATCGTATCGCGAGGCACCTGGTGACACCCAGGCTATTTAATACAACTAGCTATATAATTATTAACTCACAAGTAAATTCACAAAGAGGCACAGCTGGAGACCACTAACACAGTTAGAGACAAGAGAGACAATGAAAGCAGCAAACCATGCGAAAAATGGAAAAATGAAACCCCGCAAAGTGATGTGTGGTCAGTTTGACCGCTTATGGCCGAAACAGGTTAACATATCAAACTATTCCAAGTTAAAATACAGACACTTTTAGGAAAAGTCATGTAACAGCAGTATTGCATTTTTTCATTCAATGTTATAAGTGTTATATTTTCTCTATAAGTGTTGATGTTTTCCTCAGTTACTAATATATACAATTAATGAAAATAAATTAAATGTTAAATAAACTTGATTTAACATGGTAGATCCATTTGTATTGTTTTTCATATGCAGTTATGGTGCAACATTTTGAATTGGGACATTGAGATTAATGGGGAATTGTTCTGTGCCGTGGTAAGGACTTGGTGTTTAATAGCTGAACTGTGGTAGTTGGCCCATATCATTTCCTGTTATAGACTGACACCGGCCCCCCACCACAGAAAGGAAAGTTGATGCGGCCCCCACCGAAAAAGGTTTGGGGACCTCCTGATATAGACCAACAGGAAGGGCCCCACAAATGGTGCTTAACATCAAAAGGGGGGCCTCATTTGCTTAAACTCAAATGTGGAGTCGGGAAAACTTCCCACCTCCTCATTTGCATCTATTCAGACACATGTACATGAACATATGGAAGTGGAGTTGTATAAACATTAATGCTACAACCAAGGAATACAAGTGGGGTATCCTCGCGTTCGTCTCTTCGAGGCGTTTCAGAATATTCTACTCCCCTTCTTATATCTCTTTCCATTAAAGACTTTGCTCCAGGAGAGCGCCACATACATGTCATTGGCATATGTTGTAGAGCTCATGAAGAGCTCTCGAAATATGTCTTTATCTTACTCCAGGATGCATCCATTGAGGAGATAGACCACCTCAAAAATGTATCATTTCCATCCCCCGAACCTAACTCAGAAGTCTAAATCGACTTCCAGAGGATACTTCCCAGGTGAATTTTTCAGCATCACCCGATAAGTCATAGGTTATAGGCCTTGCATCGATGCACAATGTGTGAAATTTTGGCACTTCCTGTCGCTAAGCCTTGGCCTAAAAAAGCACGATTCCATGGTTCAAATTTGCATTTGTTGACGTTGACATTTGTCTCATTTTCAACGCCAAATCATGTCATGTGTAAACAACATAGGGG